>NC_092700.1:37416277-37686277 GCF_964275005.1 Diadema setosum
AATAATAATGATAATAATGTTAATAATAACAATAACATAATAATGAACATAAAGTAAAATAATCTGAAGAATGATAATGATAGGAACAATCTGAAAAATTGAACAGTGACAAGATTTTATCTAAATCTTATCATAAAATTGATATTTTGTATATTAACTTTATGAAAAAGTAAAATTGTGTTGATCCTTTAATGGATGCAAAAAATTGGAAAATCCAACTTTATAAGTTAAATCACGGCTAAGCGGCTCCATGCATCCACTATAGGGCTTTTTACACTTGTGTTTCTTAACCCCGGACTTTCTCTGACCCAGGACTATCGTTAGTCCCGTACCAATTTTTTCAGCTTTTTACACTCGCCAATTAGTCCCGTACTATCTCTTGTCCGGGGCTAAGGAGAAAACTGACCTTTTTACACTCGTCTTTCTTAGCCCCGGACTTTCCAAACCACATGAATATTCATAATTACGCTGTGTACTGTACACGTACACGCACGCACCGGCAGCACTTGATTACCTCGTTTCTGATTGGTCAGTGAGGGTCGCACTTCGTCTCCGTCGCTTAGCCCAGGATTATTTTTTTCGTTCTGTTTACACTCACTTGCTTGGCACCGCAATTGCGGTGCTAGCACCGCAATTGCGGTGCTAACCCCTGCTATTTTGCAGGGCCAGATAGTACCGTACTATCGGTGGGCTAGCCCACTTTGGCAAAAACGAGTGTAAACAGAAAGTGGGCTAAGGATAGTCCCGTACTATCGGTGGGGCTAAGGCCCCCCCCCTTAGCCCCACCGATAGTCCGGGGCTAAGCAAAAATTTACAAGTGTAAAAAGCCCTTCTGACCTCTCGTCTTGTTATAGTCGTCTACTATCTTATTTAGTTTGTCTTTATCTTCACTCCACATGATAAGTTTTTTCCCCGGCCCTCACATACACACAAACACACACACACACGCACTCACACACACACACACACACACACACACACACACACACACACACAAGCACTCTCTCTCTCTCTCTTTCTCTCTCCCTCTCTGTCTCTCTTTTTCTCCTCTCTCCGGCATGACAGCGACTTTTAATAGTAGGGATTTGTTCAGGGTGTCTGTTTCGGGTTAGTTAGGTTATAGTTATAGGTCTCCATGTCTTAGTTTCTTTTGTTTCCACTTTTTATGTATATCAGTCTATCAAACATTATCATTTTGTGTATTACGTGAGGGGGGAATGCACCTTATACAAGCACTGCTTTTTAGCATTCTTTCACATTTCCAGCATTTCCGTATACTTGTAAACTTATCCTTTATTTTGTATTATGATGAAATTTATGTTTTTAATTTCTGTAAAATATTTATATGTTTCTGTTGGAAATGGAAAATGAATGAATGATAATAATGTACGTATCAGGGCAATAACCCACCGAGGGCAATTTTACCCCCGGCTAAATATTGGTTAGTGATAAGGTTAGAGCAAAGATTAGGGTTAGGGTTAGGATTAGGTTCAACATTAGGATTAAGGGTTAGGGTCGAGGAAGGGTCTGGGGTAATTGCCCAGGGGGTAATTGCCCTAAACCCATAATAATGATAATAATAATAATAATAATAATAATAATAATAATAATAATAATAATAATAATAATAATGATAATAATAACAATAATAATAATAATAATAATAATAATAATAATAATAATAATAATAATAATAATGATGATAATAATAACAATGTCTTATTTATCCAGGGTTGACTCTTCAGCGTGGTCATTGCTCTACCAGAGGCCCTTGCCATTATTATTACCGTAGCGTTGCCAGGTACCCATCTATACTTCTAACGATGTCGTGAGGAGATAACTATTTAACTTTTGTTTCTGCTTTACGTCCTGCTGGCCTATAATACATCACAGTGGCACAGTCGGCCCTCTTACACCAGGTGTCTCCAAATGGTAATGGTTTATTTAAAAATTCATTTGCAGCCATGGAGATGGCTGAATTGCAGAATATTTTGTACAGTATCATATTTCATTTTATATATAATAACATACATAATCATACAATCATTCTTCGATTAAAATGTAAAACTACACAAATTATATATATATATATATATATATATATATATATATATATATATATATATAAGGGACACCTGATGATCAAGATATCAAGAAATTAATCAAATACACTTGTACATATACACATTGAAAGAGCTGCAATAAAAATTAAATAAAATCTTCATGCTCAATCAAATGTATACACAAAGATTATATCACATATACTCAAATCATTATACTTCTCCAACAACTTTCAAATTTTGTTTATACATGTACTGAAAAAAAAAAATAGGGTGGGCAGTAATAACATAAGAGATATTAAACACTTGTGTATGGAGACGGAGAGAGATGAGATTCTCCAAAAATCCAAAATGAGATCTCCAAAATGAGATTCAAATCGAAGAGGGCGTCTGGATATAGATTTTCTTCAGACTCTCCTCAGTCAATACAACGTTACATGTTGTACACCTTCCGTCGATATTCCTTCTTCTTTTAATACCGTGTCTTTTCTTTAAAACAGATCTCTTCGGTGCCGATTATGGATCGGTTTAATTCTTGGAGTAAAACATGAGATGACCTTCTACTGCAGGAGATGTCAACAGAAAAAGAAAATAGATGAAAGGATATATTCTTTATTGGCAGGCTGTTTATAGTCTCCGACAAAGATTTTTCGTATCATACCAAAACAGACTCTTTGACAGGCATCCAAGCATGCAGAAGAAAATAGTTGGCAAACCTATTCTGAATTGACTCCAACAAGAAGAAGCTGGTAGAAAGAATACGATGCATGGTGGCGTGATCGATCGGCTTTTGAATCTAATCGATGGCAGCGTAACTAAGAGCACCGCGTCTAAGCTGGCGTTACATAATGTCATTCGAGTTTGGATGTTTCTTTGTTTAGTTCTTAAACGTGCCATTTTTTTTTTCTTTTTCTTCTTCTCCTCCTGCAGAACGAATGTAAAGAGGAAGCAGGACTGTTAGTTAGATTGATTTGTGTAGGTTTCGGAATAGGAGCAGGAAAATGGCGCTCCTCCCAAAATGTGTTCAGTACAGCCCTCGAACAACATTCCAGGAATAGTAGGAGAAAGTCAGGATAGAACATAACAGACTCATGTCACGGTATTTTAAAATGACATTACATAATGATATTTGAATGTACGTTTACATAATTGAATAATTCACTTTAAAAATATTGATAAAAAATCAAAATTAGGTATCTGAAAAAAAAATATCTGCAACAATTGACTTCAAAAGATACATTTCTATCTCAGTTATACAATTTTCTTTCATTCTTGATATTATTCTCTTTTCCCTCTTCGTCTTTTATCACATCTCTCTCTCCACCTCAATCTCTCAGTTTTCCTCTTTCTCTTCTCTCTCCATTTCTTGCTCTTTATCTTATCTCTCTCTGTCCCATCTCCCTCTCCTTGATTTATTCTCTGACTTCATTTCGTCTCATTTCCATACTATATTAAATCATCTTCTCATTTCAAAAGAAAGCAACTCATATAATCTTAAAAGAATCCAACATCGTGTATGAATGATAAGCCAGACCTCACATTCTTGATGTTGTTTTTTATTTTTATTTTCATTATGTCAACAGAGTCTGAATGTTCCATGAGGGTTCTTAGTATGGCCTTGCTTCGCGAACGAAGATATAAGGAAGTCCACATTTGCTGCAGGCTCGAAAGTGACTGATGAGTCCGATGCGGGACAGGCAGGCACGGTTGCAGCAGTTGCACGGGAAAGTCGGTTGGTTGGTGTTGATGTTGGGTTTTTCCTCTGTTGTCTTTTTCTGTTGAGTCGGGCCCTTCGATCATCCTCGAAGGCGGCTGTTGCTCGTCGAACATCAAGGCGCCAAGATGTGCGATCAGAGGGGATAGCAGCCCATCGTCGGTGATCGATGTTGCAGGTGCTCAAGGTTTTATTCAAGCAGTCCTTGTATCTCTTCCTGGGTCCACCTCTGTCTCGGTGTCCAGAAGAGAGCTCACCGTACAGCATGACCTTCGGAAGGTGATGGTCTTCCATTCTCGAGACATGATCAGCCCAGCGCAGTTGAGTTTTCATCAGTGTAGATTCTATGCTAGTAGTCTCTGCCAGCTCAAGAACTTTGATGTTGGTGACAAAGTCATTCCAGTGGATGTTTAGGATGAAGCGGAGACATCGCTGGTGGAAGCGCTCAAGAAGGCGTAGTGTGATGCCGGTAGAGGGCCCATGACTCGGATCCGTACAGGAGAGTTGGTAAGACAACGGCTCTGTACACGCTGATCTTTGTCTGCTTTTTCAGGTGGTTGTTTTTCCAGACTCTGTCGTGCAGTCGGTTACAGCTCGTTATTCCGAAGGTTCATTGCTCCGAATTTCATTTTCGGATTAACCAATCTTCGGAGTAACGAACCTTCGGAACAACGCCACAAATTTTCGGATTAACGAACCCTTTTTTATTTTCGGATTAACGAACCCTTTTTTATTTTCGGATTAACGAACCTCTAGGTATAGGGAATTTGCGTGTTTCGGATTAACGACCCTTCGGAATAACGAACCTTCGGAATAGCGAACCTTCGGAATAACGAACAGCACCCGTGCAGTCTACCAAAGGCGCTGCTTGCCTTAGCAAGTCTGTTGTCAATTTCTTTGTCGACTCTTGCGTTTGATGTGATGGTGCTGCCGAGGTAAGTAAATTGATCAACTGTTTTGAGTTCTGTTTGCCTTATGGTGATGTGGGGGGACTGGTAATCCTGTCGAGGAGTCGGCTGATGAAGAACCTCGGTTTTCTTCAGGCTTACTTCAAGGCCAAATGCTTTAGCAGTAGGTCCTAACTGCGAAGCAGGACCTTAAGCGCTGGAGAACAGACTCTGAATGAGCAACAAGAGCGGCATCATCTGCGAATAGTAGCTCACTGACGAGTAGCTCATGCGTCTTGGTGTGAGCTTGCAGACGTCTCAGATTGAATAGACTGCCATCTGTGCGGTACCGGATGTAAACAGCATCTTCATTATTGAACTCTTCCATGGCTTGTTTGAGCATCATACTGAAGAAGATGGTAAACAGGGTCGGTGCAAGAACACAGCCTTGCTTTACACCGTTGTCAATTGGGAAGGGTTCGGAGAAATCACTGTTATACCTAACCCGGCCTTGCTGGTTTTCATGCAGTTGGATGATCATATATTGAGGAACTTCGGGGGACAACCAAGGCGCTCAAGAATTTGCCAGAGTCCTTTCCTACTCACTGTGTCAAAGGCTTTGGTTAGGTCATCAAAGGTAATGTAAAGTCCCTTGTTTTGTTCCTTGCACTTTTCCTGGAGCTGTCTGAGGGTAAAGACCATGTCAACAGTTCCTCTGTTTGCGCGAAAACCACACTGAGATTCTGGGAGAACACTTTCTGCGACACTAGGCGTTAGTCTATTGAGAAGAATTCGAGCAAGGATTTTGCCCGCAATGGAAAGCAGCGTGATACCTCTGTAGTTGGTGCACTCTGATTTCTCTCCTCTGTTTTTGTACAGGGTGATGATAATTGCATCCCGAAGATCTTGAGGTAGTTGGCCTTGGTTCCAGCAAAGCGTGAACAACTCGTGAAGCTTGGTGTGTAGGGCTTTTCCACCAGCCTTCCATACCTCTGGGGGGATTCCATCCACACCTGCTGCTTTGCCGATTTTCATTTGTTCAATCGCTTTAAGTGTCTCCTCGAGGGTAGGGAATTCGTCCAGCTCAGGTTTAAAGAGCTGTTGGGGAATCTGGAGCAGGGCAGATTCTTGTACTATGCGGTTGGCACTGAAGAGCGACTGAAAGTGCTATGACCATCGGGTGAGGATGGAGGCCTTGTCGTTGAGGAGAACTTCGCCGTCTGCGCTACGAAGAGGACTTTGAACTTGGTGTGTTCTTTAATGACATTATGAATGACATAATTATGACGAGAGTATTGATTATAGCATGGACCTGCTACACATGGACTATGAACGGAGGTCTTTCTTTGATCCAATCATCACCACCGCCACCCGAAACGCCACCGATTATGTGCATCTTAATGAGTACATCCAGGTGTCTGTACAATAACGATTGTGTGATCATGTATCGTCACTATAACAAAAGAATCGTTTCCCTCATTTCAGTCTTGTTTCGCTGATGTGCCTTTTTCAGATGGAAATGTCTTTGAATAAATACAGATGATGAGGAGCAGCAAAGCCTGAGAATATGACAAATTTTGTGTCTAAAGATTGGTAATTGCTGATTCACACATTTTCGCACGCGCATATCAGACCTTGCATGCCTAATGGCAAGATATACCTGTTCTCTACCATTACCGTCCCTTTTTGCTCTGGAATAAGCTGCGGAAAAGTGTTGAGATCACAAATGACAATCATTCTGCCAAAATGTTAGCTTTCTTTTAAAAACTGCCTGCTTATCCAAAGCGAAATTGTTTGAGGCACGATTTCCTAACATACACCACAAATGCACATTCACTTTACTTGATTTTTGTGAGTTATTTTCTTTTGCGCATATAGTTTTATATTTCTCGAATCTCCGTATTGTTCTTCTCCCGGCTTGCCGGCGGTGACGATGATGGGATCAAAGCAGTGAAGCATGTTAAAAATGTCTTTGTGGCGCTTTTGAGATGTACTGGTGCATGAATTAATTCACGATACGATGAATGCCCTCGCATATTAGGTCCATGATTATAGGCACAGCCTGTTTTTATTATTACAATGTATCATTATTATTAGTAGTAGTATTCCATTATATTCATTCATTTATTATTTATTCATTTGGCATTTCAGCATAAAATACAAACAGAAAATCATATTACATGATATAAAGTATGTGGTGATTCTAGGTCCATATCGCTGATTGCTAGGGGAGGAAAAGGCAAACATAATCACCGAGGCTCGAGGCCGCCTTTCCGACCAGTGCATGCACCCAGAATCAGCTAAATCAATGTAACACAGACAATAAACAAACAATAACAAATACTATATACATATATAAAAATATGCACTGAATTCGAATACAAATAAATACAAATGAAACTAGAACTATCACTGAATGTGACCGATACCTCACCCAAACCTGAGGGTGTTAGCTCATTCAACAAAAATGGTGATTTAATATGTTCTTTGAAAAAATGTGTTACCACGAAACGCATTGCCCGACTCTGATTAAAGATATGTTCCGCTCATTCAAAATTGATCACGCTTGCCAAAATATTCAATTCAGAGGCCCAAAAACCAATGAAGTGAGCAAAATCCACTAATAATATATTTTTCTTCTAAGAATGCTGTTACCATGGCAACACATTGTCTAAACAGCGACAAAAGACACAGCTTGCACAGCTACATCGGAAAGCAGCTTATTTTTTCTGTTTGTCTAGTGCGAAGCTGTCTGTTTTTATTCGTAACTCTTATAGTCTTATATTCTGATATGATCTGATCTCTTTTATTCTTTTATAGAGATGCTGATTAACACTAACATGTCTGATTACTGAATGTATAACGTTAATCCATTTCACGAGATTTATCTGATGTCCTTCGAACGTATTGACATCGCTTTACAGCAACATTACATCATTTCAACATGATGAAGACAAAGGCAGCAAATATCACATGTTTATCATTATAACTTAAAGCAAAGTATTGTTTAGATCGCTTGTGTTTGCGTGAATATGCTTTTCGACTCTGTCTTGCTGGCAATTTTTAAAATTCTAACCGAAGACTAACCAAAGTTCTGATTTGATCAATGAATCTTGATTTGGCAGTCACTGTTACCTCCTCATGGCACAGTGACACAGAGAAACTAGGCGCTCCCCCCCCCCCCCTCTCTCTCTCTCTCTCTCTCTCTCTGTCATAGTCCGCTTGAAAATGTTGTCACGTAGTCCACGTGCAAACACCGTCTGTGGGGGACTTTCCAGAGCTCCAGGGTAGAATGTTGGGGGGGGGGGGGGGGGGAGGGGTGATTGATGGACGTCTAAATATAGCTTTTAAAAGTGACGTGAAACCGGTTCAAGGAGTAAACTCGCACCTTGACAAAAGTAGACTCGTGTACCTGCTGAGCATAAACATCAGTATAATGTGAGATTTCAAGTAGTTCAGAGGTGTAGGCCTACTTCCTGATATATCTTATGTGTTTATTGCCGTAATTGCTAGGTGTACCATATCAGGAGAGCCATGAGACCTTCACAGTACCATGGTATCCCTCAGAGAGAGTGGAGATGACAGCTTACCTGCTGCTGACCAAAGCAACGTAAGCTTTTCTGGTAACTCCATGAAAATCTACAAGGTCTTGCATACGTCTAATCTTACACACTGCTGCACCTAAAACAAATTTCTTTTCAGGTCTTATTTTTCAAAGCTCCCATGATCGACCCGGATTTCAAGACAGAACGAGAGACATATGAGAGATGGTCCTGATTCTCTAGCCCTCGGGAGGAGACCCGGCATACTTTAGCAGTCTCAATCCTACCTCTATTTCCAGTTCTCTGTCTCCAGGAAAGTATATTCGGTCTATAGATCTAACCAGTAGTCAGTAAGTTTTGTCAACAGAATTGGTATGGTCATATTCCAAACTCTATGTTAAGGGTTGCACGAATCTGAAATATAGCGAATTGGAAGGAAAACGCGATTATATTGAGAAAAAAAAAATAAAACCCTCAACCCCATATCCCTTTTGCACTAGGACCTACTTTCATCTCCCATGCTCATATTAACTTAAATATACTAAAATGAAAATATTGGTGGAAATTTTCTTTTTGTTATCTAAAATGTAGGGTATGAAAAATATAAAGCGAAATCATATCTTCTTTAGTTTTCTCCATCAAATAGGGTATTTTTGCAGCCACACGTGCACATTGGATGAGATGACGATTTGTAAACGAAAATGAAAATAGTAATAAGATTAACTCTACATCGTAATGAAGCCGCTAATATCCTTTCCATTTAGCTCGTATAGTTACTGATTTCATAGGTTGGCGAAATTAGCAACTTCAAGCCCCTTCCGCTAAATAAGGTGATTACTATACCTACAAGCCGACATTAATTAAACAGTACAGCTTTCTTTTGAATTTTATATGAAATACAGAATCTTAATTTCGTTCTCAGAACTTGTGAGATCATAAAATCAGTATCTCATTTACATGCTAGTTTTAACTTATACTGTTTCACGGAAACATCTGAAACTTAAAACTTTCAGAGCTGCCACGTTAAATTCATGTCCTCGCAGTAGTAACTGAAATTTTTACGATTTCTGTTCATTTGACATTGCACTGGATTATGCTTCTTATTTCTTTCACCAAGAGGAAGGTTCCCAAGGTTCTCCTGCCAAAAGGAACAGAAAGAAGATTAAAGGTGAGAGAAGAAACCAACATCCTAAAAAAATTATACATCTTTGATTCGCGTTGCACTCATCACAAAAAAAAAAAAGGCTTGTGATATGTAGGCCTACATGATAGAAAGTCTTAATGGGAGCAGGCTACAGTTATTCTGATGGCAAGTGTGTAGTCGACTATCACAGCATACTGGATCAACTACAGGAGTACACTCTGAGTGTAAAAATAAGAAAGGAAAAAACAGAAACAAACAAAAACCTCCACTAAAGAGAGAGAAAGAAAGGGATGAAATATCTTCTTCTTTTTTTTTAAACTTTAAGATGACAATGCGTGAACAAAACAAACTCAAACAATCAGAATACTCATCAACTCGATGATAATAGTATAAAAACCTCTACACAGAACACACACACACACACACACACACATGGTTATATTAATATAGGGAAAAGTATGCAGAATTGAGCAGAGTCTTATCATCTAGTTGTTTTTCTTTCGAACTATCTTATATGCTACATTTTTCTTTGATAGGATGTCAGTGCGATAGTCACATTTGATTGCGAGAAAACACACCAAACTTCAATCGGTAAACGCAATATTATCTTCCTAGTAATTTTGTCATTTCCCTTTCCTCTCATTGGTCATAACCCTACTTTCTATAATGCAAAGTTTTCAAACCTCTTGGATTTGCATCTTTGACTATCATTGTCTTTTCCTACGAGCAATAAAAGCTATTGTATCAATGTACAGAGAAAAAAAAAATCCTCGAAATACAATGTGCTGCATTTCATCTCTCTCACCAATTTACATCACATAGTGTACCAATACAATTGCATGACAAAACAAACTTCCATTCTCACTTGATACTAGTATTTCGAACGAAAGTCGGAGGCCTTTCAACGGATTCTGAAATGAACTGGCGCCACCGTAGCTATGACAACCCAACGGACGCTCTATCCTGTAGATGTTTCTGATCAGTGGAATATGACGGCACAACGCTTGCAACCTGACAGCCCCACGCAGCGCAGGTTGTCTCGACGGCTAGGTCCCTTGGGCTGGCTGGGGGATGAGGGATCTATTCGTAGGTATTGTTTACCGCGCTTACTGGGGATTGGAAACTATGCAGGGATATCGAATGGTTCGATGGTGAGAGATGGGACGAATGAATTTTGGTAGTATAAGGCATGGAAATTTGGAAGACAAGAAAAAAGAATGATGATGAGTGGGGGAGAGGGATAGGCCGACTGTGAAAGCTTCTGATGGAAAACAAAATCGTTCAGCTGCGTGTAACCTATGATGTCTCAGCACTGTTTAACTTGATAGATTTGGTCTTTTCATTTTCTATGGCATTTCCTTACGTACTTAGTTACATGATTAGTAATACATGTCACATACACATTAACACGTACCTCAGATTCATTATAAATTTGGATAAAAACAAGAAAACATGTGTCACTGCTTCCTGCTGTAATGTCCCCACGACGAAAAACAAGATCGTGATAAAAAAAATTATAATGTTAAAGAGCGAGGAGGGGTCAAGGCAATGTCAACTAGATAATATAAATTCAATCAATCAATCAATCAATCAATCAATCAATCAATCAATCAATCAATCAATCAATCAATCAGTCAATCAGTCGGTCAATCAATTAATTATCAACCAACAATCAATCAATCAACCAACCGTACAACAGGATGTGGTAAATTCCCTCAAGAAGTTACATTCTGAATAAAAATAATGTTTTCAGCATGACTTTTTTTTTCCCAAAAGGTATGAAAGGATGACCAACAGCATGCTTATCCTTTTTATACCATAATGTACCAAGTTTTGATTTCAGTATTTTTCTGATTTTTACACTAATTTCTTTCTGTTACAAATTCGTTTGCAACAATGGAAAGCAGAAAACAAGAAACTCAGTTTCAGGAAAGCAGTGTCCTCGCCATGCACAACTTATGTGCACCCCCCCCCCCCCAAAAAAAAAGAAAGAAAGAAAAGAGGGTAGCGATATACGACTAGGATGCAGCCAAAGATTTGAAGCAGCATCGATAAGGAGTAAACGGCCGCTCATGGGATTAGAGGAAACGAAGAGGGGAAGACTGGGCCGACCCGGGTGAGGAAAAAGTTTGAAAGAGTCGTTTCGTCGGAGTCGATAAACATCAGGACACGACCAACGCGATGAACGCGGGAACTACCATCCGGTAATATTTCATGATTTCTGTCTGCCAAGCACATGCGGGAATCATCAACACGATATAGATTGGATTCAATTTTCTCTTATATTTCAAGACAATTATTTCTTTCTAGTTTACTTTTAATTCAGTTCTTATCTGGAGGGCAGACATCCTACACGTCTCTCATGCCATGGGACTTGCTGATGTCAAAGACATGAACTCAAGCTGCTTTTCTGCGTTATACACAATCACTTGGGTAAAACTAATGATAATGGTTATAAAGCTGTGAAGAGGAAGAGTTTAATTGACGACATAATGAATGGAAGATGACGCAGCACAGATACAATATTCCGGCATAAACTTTGATGATATGACGAACGCGTGTCATTGGCGGAGAAAACCACAAACCTTATTAATACATTTGATCTATATATGAAACCACTATATAATATTATGCACGAATGTGGCGAGTGCATTATTTTGATTACTAATGGTGTTTATAAGTCGTAACTGAATAGATTGAGAATAGTTTTCTAGCCGTCCTGTCATGAAAGGGCTGTCAAAGAGTCTTTATTTAGTGCATATTTTGCAGACACTGAATAGTCGTAGTGTCTTATGTAATACTGTGGTATGTTATTGTCCAATCAAACATTTTTTCAACACGTGCAGATTCCATTTAGGGTCTTGCCATCAGGCTCTCTGAATTCATCATTAGCAATTCCAAATTCTACTTCTTTTCCCTCTCTTCCTCTTTCCCTCAACCCCTCTCTAACTTTCTATGCAGAGTTTGACGGCAGGCACAAAATGGCTTAATAGCTGTACATGTTACTTTTTGTGTCTTACTGATCATATCCTGGTGATAGTTTTAATGCAACAATAGTTTATAGTATATATACCAAAGTAGGCTTTATAATAATGATGGCTCGGTCACAGTAAGTTCATATTAAAGTATAGTTTGTTTGTTTTTCTTCTTCTTCTTCTTCTTTTTCTTCTTCTTTTTTATCACATAAATTGGCAACCTTACATCATCATTCTGGTCTTATCTTCTATCCGTTCTCCGTTTCTTTTTCACAAACACTGATTACTCGGGGCTTACAGCCAAACAAGCTAGCTTTCATGAAGGTCCCGTCATACTTTTCTTTGACCAACCCCATTTCGATTTCGATTTTGACCAGTTATCATTACATGTAATTACTGTGTTATTTTGATTTGATTTGATTTGATTATCACCATGTATATTGTTTGTTTTCTGCACATTGTTCACAAGGTAAAAGAACTTGTCTGGTTTCTGTTGTAATGTTCATAAATGAGAAGTATGAAAATAAAATGAATTGAATTGAATTGATCTTGTCACACATTATCACGTTATGTTTATTTGACGGCCCCTGCAACATGGAACATATCATGAAAGTGAAAATGCAACAATGTATTGTATTTTGTGTCTAAATGATTGATTAATATCGTTTGAACACGTAATCTTCTTTATTTTTTTTGGACTAAAAATTGTATTTTCGTTTGTAATGATTGTATTCTTGAAAAAAAAAAGTTGCAGAAATAAACTGAAATCCAAATTCAAATTGAAACGTCGGTACTATTTCGGTCTGTAGTGGTGCAGTGATTTTTTTAAAGACTTTGTTAGACAGACAATTAAACTGTAGTCCTGGCCTTCAATAACTCACATGGAATAAAGAATAAGAAAGTCAGGGGAGAACGACTACTATAGTAAATGAGAATGGAAAAGTCACGTGTCATAATTGCTTAAACTGTTGGACAGTGATTGAAGTCTTGCTCTCCAAGAGGTCATCCATATAAAAGAAAATACCCACTGTTCTCTTATGTTTGGAACGTTCTTTGAGTTTTGTCAATATTTCTGTTTACTGATAGCACTCCTTTCCTGATCTTTAGGCTTTCAGCAGACTTTTTACCCTTTTCACCAATCACTATGGAAATTTGTTACTCCCTGCATAATGGCACCATGCAGCATGTTATAAGAATGGAGCTACTAACAGAGAATAGTAGCTCCATGTTATAAGAGAGTTGAAGTGACCCTCTAGGTCGATAGATGCTGCTTTACTCTGCCAGTTGCGTTCCTCAGTCTTCAAATTAGAGCGAATCAACTCCTCTTATTTGTATTTTTTCTAATCCTGAAATGCTCTAGAGAAATCATAATTATTATCATTACATTGCAGATAAACCAAAACGATGTGTAATTTTAATTTAGGAACATATAGGTAAGGTGTGAATAGATCCGTCTAGCTCATCATAGATAGGAACATATGTATAATAATTTAAACCTGTCTGACTGAATCCAGTTTTTGACTTCTTTCTGCAATGCCAGAAAATGGGAACAACACGGAAAAGTGTAGAATGATAATAAATATTAGTATGTATTTATGTGTGTTATGATCATGTGTTTGTGTATGTTCTGTGTCTGTCGGTCTGTGCTCAGCTTCGTTATTGCAAGTACGTGATATATCGACGGGTTGTGATCGATTCGTCGGAATAGACATTCCTCTAAAACAACAAACGGAGATATTTTCGCGCCTGTTTATCGCTGTGTTCTCTGTCATAAATCACAATATTCGTCTTTGTCGTCGAATGGTGACTGGCACACAAACAGTCCTCCAGACACGAACACCCCAGTGTGTCGTACCATGGTCGTCTCAGGGAGGTGAGTATCACCTCTCTGGTCGTACTAACCCTTGTCTCCTCTCGCTCCCTCTCGACGGCATCATAATACATCATACGTTTCTACGTCTCCTTATAGTATAGTGGAAACTTTGATCTCTTCTTTTCTTCTTCATTAATCATCAATGATTCCCCATTGCAATTCTTTTTTTTTAATCAAACTGATATTGGAAGGTACGTCTATAACTGACGGATAGTTATTCTGAAATATTCTCATCATACGATTGAACGCATACCGCCCACATGTTTGAAAAAGAGCAGAAGACAAAGTCTCTATAAAGGGATTTCTTTCTACCATGAATGATGTCTGATTTATGATAAGCCTATTAAATTTGACTCGAATTTATTGTTCTTTTGCAGTGAATGATTCATTAGTTTCCTAATCCAGTATAAGTAACTAAAACTAGAATGAATCGCATTGAATGAATACTAATAACTTTGGAAAAGTGAAAATCATGATAAATTGATCACTGGGAACGTTGCTCGAGAAGTGTGTCACTGTGAAAATACACGTAAACGTTCCTTTACGAACTTATGGAAACAACATATTTTGTTGGACTCTCATAAAGGGGAAATAGGATGTCCCACTCCCCCCCCCCCCCTCACAAAAAAAAAAAAAAAAATCACGTATATACGTAGGCTAACGCCGTACGAGATCGTATTAAAGTTGTTGTGGTTGGTATAAATTCCTGGAGAGCAACATGAAAAGACCTCTTTATACATTTTGAACTTCAAACGTCAATACATAAAGGTTGACATTTTCATGCTCTTTATAGATTTGGCCATAAATATGTTGGCAGCTGAAGTCACATGCCATAAAACGAACTCGAGTCTCCATGCATGCCTGGGGTCCCGTAATTTTCATCCCGCCCTCAATGTCCCAGATTTGAGGTAGGAAAAAAAAAAAAACAAATAAGGAAAACAAAAGACAAAGCCCACTAAAGGGTGGCACTTTGCCAATGCGTTGCCTAGCAATGTGAGAACATAACTGCGTGATAGTATGGAAACGAGCCCCTTTCATTTCTTGCGTTAAAGGACATAGTACAATGCTAATACATGTTGACTTGTGTTGATTTATATACTCTCGTCATCATTAATGTCGCCAAAATTATGTACCATAATAGTTTGTGATAATGTTTCTATTTTTCTTGAGATTGCTTGGATCTGGCCGAAAAACAAACAAACTTCCAAAGCATCAACAATGCTGAACGACATCGTCTGTTGATCCACATGGTTGAACTACAAGTTGTACAATACTATCAAGATTTAACAAACACATGACTCAGCATCATGTTTTCATATCCAGTGATGTATTTTATCGATTATATGGCAACATGTAAGTTATGCTCAGTTTATGCTTGGTTTGTTGTGGGAGGACGGGGGGGGGGGTGGAGTACCCAAGTTATTTGAAGAAAAATAGGAGAAAAATTATCATAAAATAAATGACAGATATTGTCCACAAGAAATGAGTGATTACCATGCAGGGTGTTCCAGTGTTACAAATCAACACTTATGTAAGTGTATCCAATTCATCGTGTATACTGTATATTTTTCGCGAAAGCTGGATGGAAATTTATTCATCATTGTGGCTTATGCATGGATTTCCGGTTACAGTTCGTCATTCCAAAGGTTCGTTAATCCGGAAAAAAAAAAATAATTGTTATTCCGAAGGTTCGGTAGTACGCATTTTTTTTTCTTTTTTTTTTTGTTTGCTCGTGTTTTTTTTCCGTTTTAAAGAACCTTTGGAATAACGAACTTAATTTCATTTTTCTCACTCACAAACCTTTGAAATAACTCGAAAAACGAACCCTATTTCATTTTCGGATTATGGAATTGTATACTGAATTTGTGTGTTTCAGAATAGCGAGCATTCTGACTAACGAACCTTATTTCATTTTCGGAATACAAATATCACCCTGATTCCCCACACGTATGCAGGGCCGGCGCACTGTTTTCAAAAGTGTGGGAGCCCACTTCCGGGTTTCATGAGCTAACCAGCAAAAAAAAAAAAGGTCCTCAGCTCATCTCTCCCCGTCCACTTCCGGGTTTCTTCAGGTAACAAGCAAAAAAAAAAAAAGAAAGAAGGTCCTCAGCTCATCTCTACCCGTCCACTTCCGGGTTTCTTCAGCTGACAAGCAAAAAAAAAAAAAAAAAAAAAAAAGGTCCTCAGCTCATTCTCTCCCCTCCCATTGCAGTGCCTCTTACGTACTTTTCCGGGTTGAAAACGTGTGGGGGCCCTACTGGCTGCGCCGCCCCTGGTATGTACCCTATTGGTAGCATTGGGTCCACGCGTTAATTGGATGGAAATGATTTACGTGTACTGATGAATCGTACTTTTATAGCAAGTAGAACATTTTATATGAATATAACAAGACACCCTCGAAATTAGAATACAAAAAGACGCATAATTATTTGGGTTATCACCACCAGCTTAACAAATTTCAAATTTCAAATGATAAAGCATTGTCAACATAGGCTCCTACCTATAATTTCCTTTACACACATGAGCGTATCTGCATCTATGATACCCTTCATTTTGAAAATACCTGTGTTGATGCTAGGTATTACACAAGAACACCTATTTCAGCCAGTAACGTTAGAAATTTGGGGGTTATCACGGCCAAACATCTCTTAGTGTCGGATCGTATTACCAAGACCTGCCAATCTGCAACCATAATACAGTGTATAGCCATAATGAAAATTGGTCAAATTCACTAGTAGGACCTATTAGGACAGGAATATCTATGGAAACTCTTGTTCATGCGTTGATCATGTCCTATATTGATTATTGTCATGCTTCTTTATACGACTATCCCAAAAGAGGAAATATTTTTTTAGAAACTTCACTATATCTTGTAGTTACATTTAGTTGAGAATTAAGAATGTGTTTTTAGACAATGAATAAACTTTCATCACAGAACTGCGCTCCTCCTCACAAAACCTCACTATTTATGATCTGATGTGCAATCTGTTAAAGCCCCAAAGTAGGGCATAAGAGTCTTCCCAGCTTGTACAGCTGTATTCTGTTTGTGAGTTCAGCAGGGAGATTGAATTGTGTGTGTGTGTGTGTGTGTGTGTGTGTGTGTGTGTGTGTGTGTGTGTGTGTGTGTGCTTTTCATGCCCATCAGAAGTAGACCTCATCTCCTTTTGCATGTGCAGTCAAGAAAACAACAGCAAATAAAATTCCTTACGAAATATATATTAGTTGCGGATACCTCTCCACGTTTCACCACTGTTTTACACCTGGGTATGAATCTATGGTTTGTCTGGTGTCGCTCCAGCTTTCTCCACTTCGTTGTCTCATTGGGCCATGGGAGTGAATGTTGAACTTTGACACTCAGTCTCAACTTTTCGCCCCCACGACATGACCCGCCTTCCAACCTGACTTCTCCCAAGCAACACCAGAAGGGGTCATTGTCAGGGAGGGCATCGGACGAGAGATTGTTGGAGAGGAGAGGGTTAAGGGCATCAGTCTATTGACCTCAGTGTATACCTCAACACTTCGGCAAAATCTATTTTTCCTTTGAAATGAAGAATACAATTTTTGCGATTTCGGTTATCTCACAGCTGTGTGACATTCAGATTGATATCTTGTGGATAACAAGATGGGTTTTTGTTAGCCGATCATCGATGGATTGCTTCCCTTCTGAACGGATGATTAGATTTGCGAAGGATTCCGTATTTTTTTTTTCTCTCTCTCTCGTTGATTTGTTAAAACTACTATATCAACAATGTTTGTATGATACCTTTTGGCGTCAGTTTATAAATTCCAAAGTAACAAACATCAAAATGAAAAAATATTTTATCATTCCAACCAATCATGGTGAACTGATCTTATACGAGGTAGGCCTAGTTAAACAGAGGGTGACACGACATTTGCTCCAGAGACATGCGAAAATTGCTCCCGGAGCAATTAACGCAGGAGCAAATGCAGTGTCACCCTACCGGTCTTATTCTCCAAGGACTTACAGGGTTAGGGTTTGATACGGCATATGTTTAGTTTGATGTGAGGATTAGGATTAGGGTAAGGGTTATGTTTGTGGGCAGAATTTATATTTGGCTTAGCGTGTAGATATTTCATGGGAGGAATCGTTGCAGGTCTGGAACAAAATGTCATGGAACCCCGGAATGGTGTCACTAGACAAGACAAGTTTGAATGATAGAGGGCGCTCTGACCAGATCATTGGCAGAGCCCTCAGAGTTCCCTCAACCCAGAGAGCTCTGAATTCATTTTTACCGATCATTTACCACATGTAGTAGTACATGTATACTGTTGTATTCTTGGGCGCTTACGTGACGAATTCGTGAAAATTCTCCTGTATCCACTGAGAAAACAAGGATCTTAATATGATCATTTGTATTTTTGGGTGCATTCCGTTTCTTCCCTCATTTCCTGTATCCAATGTACCTTCCACGTACCATGCATCTTTGTTTCAAATATAGCTCTGCAGTAAGGAACTTTTGACATAATGTGCCTTTAATAGCCTACTTATGTCACAAGTTCCATGAAATGAAACCACATCTATAGTGTCGAGTACTAGTAAGTTATAGATGTGCATTTTGTTAAAAATTGTATAAAAAGTGTCTCGGTAAGCAACCACACACATAGTGTACTTGTGTTATAGTTGTGCCCACATGATTACACTCATTAAATGAGACCTAACCTACATGTCGACTGAGTGAATAGAGCAACCGGATACATCAGCAGAACACATCACTAAAAGTTTGAGGAAATAGGCAATCTGTTCACAAGTTACGCATTTTTTAATTCTTTTGTACAGTCATTGCTGGATAAGAAGACTGATACAGTTAGTGGCGTCTTATTATGAACAGTGATATAAAAAAATAATATGATATAAAAGAAAAATATCAATTTCATCTTTATAGCATAATGAAAGAACACTTCATTGACCACTTTCAGAGAGAAGGGGAATAATATCATTCTTAACATGTCAGTTACAAGTTGAGGGAGTATGTTACATTAAAAACTAGAAATGTCGCTTTGGCGACTGGTATGCCTCCGCCATAATGCATGATTTTCCCAATAGGTCTAGATAGTACATGTGGACAATGTGTGATTACATTTTCACAAAATTGGCAAAATATTGAAATGACAAGTTTGTCACAAATGTGTTGAATGTTCACCTTCCTTGACCTAGGTTTAATTGGATGAATAGGATAGCATGTATCTAGGGATTTAAGGACTTTAACTTGACTTTGACTCATTCATACATTTAGGCATTGAGTAATTTTCAAGGTACAGGTGTGGAGAAAAAGTGCAATTTCTGAATTGAATAGTAAATTGTTACCATTTTCATCTGGCCCTTGACCCTAAAATTCATAAGATAATCACTTTCAGGTAGAACATGCATTATATGTACTAAGTTTCAAGATAACTTGAGCCACTTCCGAGATATGGAGGAAAAAGTTAGTTCAGCACTTTCACTTGATCGTTGACCTTTTGACCTTTGAGGCAAACAAAGAAGAAAAAAAAAACTTTCCAGAGAATTTCTATTAGGTTACACATGTATGCATACACCAAGTGTAAAAAAAAATAACCCTGCTGGCATTGCATGATAGGAGGGAAATAGTAAAATTTTGAAGTGTTGCACTTGACCTTTGACCCCTGACCTTTGACCCCATGAACCCTACATTTTCTAGATAATCACTTCCAGTCAGTATATGTATATACTATGTTCCATGAAGATACCTTGAACAATTTTCCAAGGTATGGAGAAAAAAAAAGAAGTTTTAATATTTTTACTTGACCTTTTGACCTTTGATCTTTGACCTCATGACCCAAACTTTCACCAGAGAATCTTAATTGGGTAATACATGTATACACTAAGTTTCAAGAAAATATCTTCAGGCATTCAATAGATATGGTGGAAATAGGAAATTTTATGTATTTGACCCTGACCTTTTGACCTTTGACCTCATGACCCAAACTTTCACCAGAGAATCTTAATTTGGTAATACATGTATACACTAAGTTTCAAGAAAATATCTTCAGGCATTCAATAGATATGGTGGAGATAGTGAAATTTTATGTATTTGACCTTGACCTTTGACCTTGAGCATGTGCACCCAAAAGTTGATAGGCACAACTTCACCCCCTAATACACATACATGCCAAGTTTCATTAGGATACCTTAACAGGTTTTGATAGTTACCTTGTCCACAAATTCATTACGGACGGACGGAAGGACGGACGGACGGACAACCCGAAAACATAATGCCTTGCAACTGATTGACAAATTGCCCTACATCGACGTAAATAGGCACTGAATTGATCAGTGTCTTAGTAGTAGCCATGATAAAAATCATGGGCGTACATACTCGAGCAGGATTCGAACCTACGACCTCCTGATCACCGGACAGGCGTCATCTCCACTAGACCACCGAGCTTTCGCCCGACAGCAAGTGTTGGTTCTAATCCTTATAGCATGCAGCGGGTACTGCTTTGTTATTCAAATTTATGAAATTCTTCCGTCGAGATGTTTTCATTGCAACTGATTGACAAATTGCCCTACATCGACGTAAATAGGCACTGAATTGATCAGTGTCTTAGTAGTAGCCATGATAAAAATCATGGGCGTACATACTCGAGCAGGATTCGAACCTACGACCTCCTGATCACCGGACAGGCGTCATCTCCACTAGACCACCGAGCTTTCGCCCGACAGCAAGTGTTGGTTCTAATCCTTATAGCATGCAGCGGGTACTGCTTTGTTATTCAAATTTATGAAATTCTTCCGTCGAGATGTTTTCATTGCAACTGATTGACAAATTGCCCTACATCGACGTAAATAGGCACTGAATTGATCAGTGTCTTAGTAGTAGCCATGATAAAAATCATGGGCGTACATACTCGAGCAGGATTCGAACCTACGACCTCCTGATCACCGGACAGGCGTCATCTCCACTAGACCACCGAGCTTTCGCCCGACAGCAAGTGTTGGTTCTAATCCTTATAGCATGCAGCGGGTACTGCTTTGTTATTCAAATTTATGAAATTCTTCCGTCGAGATGTTTTCATTGCAACTGATTGACTGTCCGGTGATCAGGAGGTCGTAGGTTCGAATCCTGCTCGAGTATGTACACCCATGATTTCCTTTCCATCTTAAAAGTACTACAGTTGAACCTCTCGTATCCGGACAAGTTGGGACCGGGGCTCATCCGGATAAGGGATTTGGCCGGATACGGGAGACTCAATGCTTTATACATGTACATATACATACACATGTACTGATGTAGCCCATTGTAGTACCACATGTAGTAATATGTATACTGCAACCTTTTCATTGTTACACTCGGTAACAGACCCCAAAATAGAGGTTCGTGTTTGCAAGAATGAAATCATTTTCTTTTATAAATTCTTGGAATGATTTACCTAAATAATTATTAAGAAATGTATCAAGTAGATCTTGAAAATAAACCGTACTCGGCAAAGTCGACTGTAGGTCGCCATTGTTAGATTGAGTTGGGAATCCCCCTTTCCTCCCGTAATTATTTTTAAAAAAAAATCACGGCGAGATTGCGTCCGTATAATAGAGAGATCCGGATAAAGGGAGGCCGGATAAGAGAGGTTCAACTGTAGTAAGTTCATAACAAATTTGTACAAAGGTTGGTTATATATAAACTGTATTATACTAAGTTGAGATACAGTCTCATCTAATTAGTATTTCTGCTGTTATTCAATGGTTACATATTCAGAATGGGCTTCTAAAACACAATTTTTGTACAAATGACTGTTTTCTGCAGGTACCTGAAACAAAAATCAGCAGAAACCACACCCAAAATGAAAGTCAGGTAAGATTTTTTTTTTTTTCCCCAGAAGTCTGCCAGGTAGAGCAATCAATGTCTCTTTTTCATCTCTTTTCCCCTTTTTTCTTTCCCAAATGCAAGTCGATGTGAGAGAAGGAAAAGCACATGATCTCGCTCGAGTCTACTGCATACTTGACAAGAAAATTGAGGATTTGTGAGATGCTCCACTCTTATTGAAAGGAGCCATTCTCTGAAGAAATTGATGAAAAGTGGCTATACTTATATAGCTGTGTGCACCATTTTAACTCATGGTTACATTATACATCATATCTTGATTTTATATCCATGTGTGTGGTGTGTATTTCTTGTGGCTTGTGCTGTAACGTGATGAAAACCTACATCGCTGACCTAACTGCTATAAACAGTCAATAAACAGTGCAATTTAACATTTCAAAAAGGAACACTGTACATGTATGTATTCCCTCCTTCCTCCATTCACTTTAACTCTGCCATTAGTAAAAACAATTCCGACAATTGGTTATGATGAAAATAATTCACAAAAAGCCGACTTCACATATTAATCAAATCATCACTCAAAAGATTAATCAAAAGATGACTTTTGGTTACATAATAAATTGTGTTCTTCATGGCTTTTTACTATGTACAGTACTGTACACACATATTAACTTTGACTTGTCTGCAGTGAACACAGACAAAAAATGCCAATAACCATTTACATATCAAATCTATTGAAGTGACATGGAGAAGAGAAAAATAAAGAGAGAAATGAGAATACATTGTAGTTCTGAAGCAAAGTCATTTCTTTATTCTATACCACAGGCTTGTGTCTGAAGTGGTACCTTTACATACATCATACAAACGCAGCTCATCACAGTAAGTGTATAACTACCCACTTGTCGGTACATTGTATAGAAAAGAGTATCAAACATCAAGTCTCATCATACCAATAGTATTTTCACGTAGAGCCATTAAATACACACTTCTCTACTCATATACAAATATGAAGATGTTGACCATGTGTCATATTTAACAAAGTCTACTTTGCAGTTAGTATTCCTTTTTCCCAATCAGCAGCTATTTTGTCACATATGTGTTTGAGTGTGACAATGGGTTGTTGGCAGTGTATTGTAAATCAGCTGCTTGTTTTTCACTATATGATTTTAGTACAAGCAAACCCTGTCAAAATGATCACGAATATGAGAATTCATTAGAACATGAGGATCTGTCCAGTAAAACAGATAGTATTTCCCTAATTTACACTGTCTGCTTGAACAAGATTTCATTATGAGAATATTTTTGTGGTATGTGGTCCGGACTATCTTGCGATAACAGGGATTTCCTGTACACACAAGATGTATTGATACACTTTGACTGTGGGGTGAACAGTTTGATACTATAATCTGTAAAGTGTACAAGTTTCAACTCGACTTGCTTGGCAGTCATTATGGAAAGGCAAACACACAGGAAGGATCTCGTACTAAATAGATCATACAAAGGCAAGCATAATCAGAGTTAACATTCCATCTTCATAACTAACTTGAAAGATAATCTGATGACAAAGCCATGACAAGAATAATCAGTAATCTGTTTCAATTCTCTGCATTGTCAACTACAATTCGACCTCGATTATCTGGCCATGTCGGGACCGGCGCTCATCCGGATAAGCGAGTGAGCCGGATATGGGAGACACAATGTTAATGTATATAGCTGCTGTCCCAGGGCACTGGCAGCGAGGCAGGTAGCGTACCCCGCAACGGTGGTGTAATCTATGCTAGCCAGCGCAAAATTGTAGTCCCTTCTTCACAAAAATAAAGTATATCTTTATGTGAAAATCATACATGTTTTACCTCATTAGATATTGAGAAACCTATCATGCACATCTTATGAAATTAGCGAAATAGATCCATGAAAAGATGTTAAAGTCACTGTTTTTTCTCAATTTTTGGATGAAAAAAAAAAAAGTCCTTCACTGCCTGAACGCGCCTTAATAATAGAGACTTCCGGATAAAAGGAGGCCGGATAATCGAGGTCGAACTGTACATGTAACACATGTAGATCAACATACTGCATGGAGGTATACTGGAAGTATGTCTGTGAGTGTGTCAAATGGAGTGTGTGCATGTTTCATGCTCCTTGGCTCATGCTGTGACAGACTGTTCTCGAGATTGCAGTCAAATTGGAATACTGATGAAAACATAATTCATATTATTCTTCATGTCTATCAATCTAAGTAACAGTGATAATGACGGGTCCATAACAAGGGATTACATGTACTGGCAAAGAGATGTTATAGCAGAAGTGATTCAAGTGTGAATTCAGATCAAGATGTTAGGAGAGGGTGTAAACCCAGCTGATCTTGGGTGGATCTGTCAATCAATTTACTTGCAAGACTTGTGGCTGATTTTTTTTTTCAGGTTCCAAGTCTTTGCCACAGTAAGGGGTAAGAAGTGAAAAAACTAAACTCTCAAAGGTAACAAGACAACATGTCACTATCTTCTTACATATGAACATGTGTTAAATGAACAATTTGACTACTAACTCTGTGCTAGCCTAAAAATTGTCTGAAATCCCCTGTACACTGACTTGCATGAGATTTACGGATCAATCATTTCATTATGTAGAATGAGATTGGTTTACATGCCTATATTACTTTAGAATTCCAATTCAATGATTCACATAAATCGAAATGACTCCCCTAATACCAACATTAATACATATCGTAACTGACTTTCTCTCCAATGATTTCTGGATATATCCAGGGTACTGAAAAGAGGATCTGCCAATTTGAAGGAAAATACAGTGGTGTTGGTGGCACTGATATAACTAGATATCTCTGGACATCATTCAACTGAGAAAAAAAACAAATGCCAGTTCCCATGACCTTCTTAGAGCTGGACTTACTTGTATATATGCCAAGTCAAGGATAATGCATACATTGTAGGTTATGGTAACCCCCCCCCCCCTTTTTTTTGCATCAAGACTGGAAAAGAATCACTGCTTGACACAAATACTTGCTGCTATTCCTTCAGCATGTTCTTCTGCTCTTTTTTGTGTGAATTGTGCCACACTGGATGCATTTTGTTTAGAAGCCCCCCCCATTTTTCTATAATGGATCTAATTGGTACAAGACATATTGCAAAGCTCTGGTTGTATGAGACCCAAGGTGACACTGTATTTTTGTGTGGCATCATTAAGTGAAGAGTGTCAACTTTCTCTGTCACTTTGTCCTATGATACCTTTCACGCACAATGACTTCAATGCTACCAAATACATGTACTAGCAATCGTCCTCTAGTATTAACATTTATTTTGCCTGACAGCATGTGTACCAAGCACTGATTTCCATACAAATGAAAAGAAAAACAGCAGTAACAAACTTTACTGCACTGGGTACTAAATCTTACAGGAACATTACTGTAAGAATGGATGGGGCACATGTAGTTGGCAATTTGTTTCCTCCAAACTATAACCTACTAAAAGAGTACCTCTTTACTTGAAACTACATCTTCAAGCTCATGTGATATCAAATTGTAGCTACCACTACATCAACTTTTCAGTGAATAGTGAAAATTGATGACTAGTCTGAATCATTTCAGCAAGCCTTCCAGAAATGAGTCATCATCGTCATCAAAGTTCATTTCAGAACTCTGTGTCTTTGTCGTCACATCTAGATTAATGTCTAAAGCCTGATAGAGAGCATCCATGGTAGAAGAAAAATTGGCCATTAACATCCCTGATTCTTCTACGCTAGCAATAGAAGCAGGATTCTCATAAAGAGAGCTAGAGTCTGAGCAGGCACTGGGGCTGGAAACAGATGATGTTGGTGTGAGTAGAATGCTAGATTGGTAGCTGTCACCATGGTTACCAGGGAGATGTAGCCTGGACTCCTCTCTAACTACCTTATCTCCTTGGGCTGGAAGATCTCTCTTGTGCAGGTAACCAGAGAAGGTTTTTGTTTTAGTTTGTTGGAAAGTCTTAAAAGAGTCACACTTCTGGCGAGGAATCTTAACTTTTGTCACTTTATAGCCCTGAGCTGTAGTGTTTTTGATCTCACTCCCTGAGCCTCGTTCTGGCTGTAACATCAAGTCCTTCTCAGAGATAGTTCCCCTTTGGCCTCCTACTGATGAGTTAATATTCATGGCATGCAGTGCCTTCTTGAGTGACAGACCATGTTTTGACCGTCGTTGATGTGAGGAAGAAGCTGGCACTGATCCAACAATGTTTTTCTGGGGATTTCTGATGATGAGCTGCGGAGGAATGGACTCCAGGCATCTTGGAAGGTTGTTTGACAAGTTAGTAACCTTCCTTTGAACTTTGACACCTGTCATGACTCCTTTCCTGAGGGGGGCCTTTTGCTTCTTGTGCGAGGTGTTCCTGGGTGTGACTTTATCACGGACAGACTGTTCCACTTTCCCAGCAAGGAGAAGCTTTGGCTCACAGGTGGGGACATGATCAAAACAAGATTTAGGGGCCTCTGAGCTAAAACCCCTATTGACTAAAGATGACTTTTCATAAGACTGTGACCCATTCTTATTTAGCAGCTCATGTTCTGGGGAGCCTGGAGGGGTGCTCATGGTGAGTTTATTGGGCGTGTGTTCATATGATGGACATACAGGATTCCATTGACTGGCTGCAAGAGACACATCTCGCATAACTGGAACATTTGATTTTGCTGCCTGTATGACTGGACAACTCTGTTTGCTGAGAGGGACAAAGTGAGTGTTGAACTCTCTGCTATGGGGTGTAGGTCTGTTTGAAACGATGTCCTCCCTATGACCTGAGGAATTTTGAATGTGGCTGATTTCTTTCTGTAGAGATATACAGGCATCACAGTGACCCTCTCGTCTCTCCCAACCAAGGATGTGCACTTCTGTAGGAGGGATGGATGGCGGCTGAGACTGCCAATGACATAGTACACCGGAAAGGTCATCACACTTCAGCCAAAGTTCTCCTACAATAGGGATAGGATAAAATTGAGAAATATGCATTACTGATGATCTTGTTTTTCTTCATCTGTACATTATAACATAAACTTCACCTTTTAAATGGTAAATGAACTCTGCACTTGATACTTTTTTTTCTTCCCCAGTCAGCAATTGGCACGCAGGCAAATCCTGTTCTAACAAACTACCTATACAAGATTTCATTATTACTATTATTACAAAGATTTCCCACCATGACTTCCTCCTTACAATAAAACAAGAGACCCGGGGGTCACGCGCTCACCTAAGTATCGCAAGCTCACCTTCCATGCATTCTTGCAGACTCTAACCTGAGAACACTGGAAACTTATGGTGGGGGTAGCTTGGAGAGTGGGGGCATGGTGTCCATTTACATATTCCATCACACTGGTAAAAAATACCTACCAAGTACACTGTACTTTATAGAATGTTGGATTATGCAGCTTGGGGAATAAAGACTTAAATCCCTATCACTTTTGATTAGAACTAGAGAAAAATATTATTGAATATTCATTAATTTAGGAGGTTTGGACCCCCTGGGGCCCCCAAGGAAAGCCATTCAAACACTTTGAAATCCTATCCCCATGGGAATGCTACTTGCCAAGTTTGGTGAAAATCCATTATGTTGTTTTCAGCAAGATGAAAATTTAGGCCCACATTTGGACACCCCCTCATCCCATCCCGCTTCCTTGGGTCCCAAGGGGGTGGAGGGGGTAGGGTTCCCCTGACTTTCCCATGAACAAACTTGAAACAACAGTCGTCAATATACACTGTACTGACTCACTGTATCAACTTAGCTCAATCACGTCTGGTTCCAGAGAAAATCTGTAAAGATTCCTTACAGGAAGGGGGGGGGGGGGGGACCCCTGGGGCCCCCAGGTGGGGCATGGTGCCAATTTGATGGAATTGAGATTCTATCCCCCTAGGGATGCTACCTGCCAAGTTTGGTGAAAATTTGTGATAGGGTTTTAAAGAAAAAGATGAAAATGTACAATTTCGGTCCAAATTTAGGCCCCCCCCCCCCCCGGGCCCTCAGGTGGGGCATGGTGCCCATTTGATGGAATTGAAATTCTATCCCCCTAGGGATGCTACCTGCCAAGTTTGGTGAAAATTTGTGATAGCGTTTTCAAGAAAAAGATGAAAATTTAAAATTTCGGTCAAAATTTACGCCTCCTGGGGCCCCCCCAGGTGGGGCATGGTGACCATTTGATGGGAATGAGATTCTTTTCCCCAAGGGATGCCAACTTTGGTGAAAATTCATAATGGCATTTTCAAGAAAAAGATGAAAATGTACAATTTAGGCCCCATTAGGACCCCTCCCCACCCCCTCCCCTGGGTCCCAAGGGGGGCACCCCTGATTCTGCCATGAACAAGCTTGACATTACAGTCATCAATGTACTAACTCATAGTATTAACTTAGCTCTATCACTTCTGGTTCTAGAGAAGAAGATTTTTAAGATTCCTTAATTTGGGGGGGGGGGGGGGGGTTTGGGCCCCTCTGGGGGCCCCCAGGTAGGGTATGGTGCCCACTTGAACAAATTGAGATCCTATTCCCCTAGGGATGCTACCTGCCAAGTTTGGTGAAAATCGGTCAAGGGGTTCTCAAGAAGAATATGAAAATGTAAAAAGTTAACGCACGCCGGACGCCGGACGAAGAGCGATAGCAATAGATCACTTGAGCCTTTGGCTCAGGTGAGCTAATTATGTTACAAGGTGCACTGACAGGTTGCTAATTGGGTTATGCAATGGATCACGTGCATTGCTACGTCAGTGTGTAAACAAACTGCTTTGCATACTACCCCCCCCCCCCCCCCCCCCGTTACGACTAAAATAGACATTAACATAAAAAAATACTAAAACCAGACAAATCTATATAGAATTTTATTTATTATATTTTGCAACTTCGTGTTGTTGGAGATGGAAAAAATAAATGAATAAATGAATGAATATACTTACTACATCTATGCCAGGGCAGCACACTATCCATTTTTTTTCTAATGTCCAAGCTGCGTGTCGGACCAGTAGGTTCTGTTTGTCCATCTTTTACTGGTCTATTCCTAAAAAAAAATTATTGGTCTAACAGTGACTTTGGGACGTCAGACCAGTGCCAGAGTGCAGCGTTGTCTGTGCACACAGATATTTTGAGTAGCATCAATGCAGTTATTACATCATTGACAGAATGGACTTGTGCATCATCAAAACCAATATAATGCAAGTTTTCCTTACTGGAAGGATGTCGGATCCAGATGACAAAGTGGTTAGGATTCCTCTTGTACTGGATGATACTCCTCAACTCAAAGTGATGACCACCATGCTGGAAGTGTCTCTGTTTCCATGGCAACTTGTCTTCAACATGCAGACCACTGATGAAGTGTACAAGAGGACAGGCTGGCAAACTACAAAGAGACAAAAACAGGAGAAATGTTGGGCTCTTCAAAAGGAAGTTGCTGTGGTGTGACAGGAAAACTCTATTGGTACTGATATGAATATTGTGAGCTGCTGTCTCTTCATCTTTGTTCATTCTGTCACTGCATATGTTACACATGAAATAAACATGGTTCAGAATACAAGAACAAAGGTCGAAGGGAGCAGTGTACATTGTCTGATTTATTAGTTTGCTTTTGTTTTCATAGGATTCAATGTAATTCTTAAAAATGTTACCAAAAATACATTGAAGCACAATATACAAAAATGAAGTCACAGTGTTGATACTGATAGCTGAACTGATATTTATCACATATATTTGTGCCAAGGTTTCTTTTGTTGAAGGCTCTATGCTTTTAATATATGGATACCTGCTGTCAATATATTCACACTAGGTAAAGCCATTGTCTTTTGCTGAATGCTGGACTTTGAAGCCACTGGAGGTAGCTTAAATTATTCCCATTCAATGCTATATGGACACATAGTACACATGTATTGGAAATGAGCAGACCAAGTTACCATAGCACACTAATTACACATATTCACAAACATGCAAGCTCAATATAACATGTGAATGACTGGAGCACTTAACCCTATTTTAACTGGAGGGTCAAATTGACCCCCCCCCCCCCTCGACATTTCGTGCCACGATTCCACAACGCGCAAAGATTTTGCCGCGTTGTTACATGACTTTTTTCATCGAAGTCTCCCGCATATTTTGTGACCAAATTTGCGACGTCCGGGTACACCATTCTGAAGTTACGCAATGTTTTGCATACGCATGACAACACGAAAACAGTTCAAATTCATGATTTTGTGTGCAAATCCAGTGCAAATTGCATTTTTTTGTTTAATTGATATAAATTAGATTATTTCAACTTTTAACCATTGAAATTAATCAATTCTAATGTAGATAAGCCTGAAAAGGTGCCTGCAACAAATTTTGGCAAAAAAACAATAGAAACAAGGTAAAAAAAATTAAAATACATAAGAAATTAAAAAAACAATAAAAAACAAAAGAAACTGATTTTGTTTTTTTTACAAGAAAATTGTTCGATGTGTCTAGAGGAACTCTGACACAAAAATTCAGCAATCCTTTAAGCTTTTTAATGGAGTTATAGGTGAAAATATGATTTCATGCGTAAATTTGCATAATCAATTAATTAAAAAAAATAAAATCAAATTTTTCTATTGTATGACCATATAATCTTGTAGTTGACATCCGGCTCTATGTGCAGGCAAAATTTTGCGGCGATCGCGTGATCGGCGGCCGAAATCTGAAGGGAAGGTCAAATTGACCCCCCCCCCCCCCCCCCAGTAAACACTTGGTCTCAAATAGCCCAGTTCTCTAAAATAGGGTTAAGTTTTCTTCATGGGAGAATTTTTAGATCCTGTCACAGGCTCCTTAGTGAGGGCACTGTTGCTATATATATCCAGTAATTGTTACATTGATGGTACCTGCCAACCAAGCAAGGTGTTACACCATGTGCATAAAGAACACACATTTAGGCTTACCTATGATATACCAGACGACTCGTCTGTCCCTCAGCATGACACTGTGGGCAGTTGTGATGCATTGTGGGACATCGCATGCTGAAATCAGTTGAGACAGCAGTCACAGACATCAAAATGTTGTGGTGACTGTAGATGAAGAAAAGAAGACAGTTACACATATAAATAACACTTAGAGCAAATATATGATTATACAAGAGACCAGCGGGTCTAGTGCTCACTCGAGTATCGCAAGTTCACCTTTCACGCAGTCACCCATCTAAATTACACACAGCTCTTACAAAATTTGAACAGGCATTCTCAAGTAGAAGATGAAAATGTACAATAACAGTCCAAATTCAGGCCCCCACCCCCTCATATAATCAATTTTAGCTCTATCACTTCTGGTTCTAGAGAAGGACACTTTTCTGTAAGATTCCTTAATTAAGGGGGGGGGGGGGGGCTGGGGCCCCCCTGGGTGGAGCATGGTGCCCCTTTTATCAATTGAGATCCTACCCCCCTAGGGATGCTACCTGTCAAGTTTTATTAACATCCATCATGCAAATTTCGAAGAAGATGAAAATGTACAATTTAGGCCCCAATTTGGACTTCAACACCCCTCCCCCTGCCCACAAGGGGGGGCACCCCTGGATTTTTATGAAAAAACTTGAAACTAGTCATTAATGTACTAACTCATAACATTAACTTTGCTCTATCACTTCTGGTTTGAGAGAAGAAGATTCTGAAAGATACCTTATTTTTTTTTTTTTTTGGGGGGGGGGGGGGTTGGGGGTGGGGCATAGTGCCCATTTTAACAAATTGAAATCATAACCCCCTAGGGATGCTAACTGCCAAGTTAGGTGAAAATCGGTCTTGGAGTTTTCAAGAAGAAGATGAAAATGTAAAAAGTTTATGCATGATGCAAGACGGACGCCGGACAAAGATCGATTGCAATAGCTCACTTGAGCCTTCGGCTCAGGTGAGCTAACAAATCTTTCTAACAGGAATACAAAAGACATTTTTCTTAAATGAACTATGACCCATCCCAGCTCAGAAATGATTAGGTAATACCCTTATTCACAAAATATTTCATATCCTGCTGAAGACTCGAGCCTTGCTAATAAACTGCAAATTGTGTCTCCTAGTGCCATTCCAGGAAAAATAAGAATCAAACTGAATATCTTATATGAGATATGTAGATTCAACACAAACAAATGACTTCAGGTAGTGATCTTGAAGATGATGAGCATTTCTCATACCAACAAAGCAGTGTCTTTTGATTAATCAACTGTATAAATTTTATAATACTTTAAAGGACAAGTTCACCTTCATTAACATAAGGATTGAGAGAATGTAGCAATATTAGTAGAACACATCATTGAAAGTTTGAGGAAAATCGGACAATCCGTTCAAAAGTTATGAATTTTTGAAGTTTTTGTGCAGTCACTGCTGGATGAGAAGACTACTGTAGTGTATGATGTCACATGCGTACAACAATATAATGAAAATATAAAGAGAATTTCACAAAATTTCATCTTTTGAAGAAAGTACACATTCCCTTGACTCATTACTGACATATGTTATGGGTAATATCATTCCCATTGCCTTTAGAAAGAGGCAAGTCAAGTGCTCTTTTATTATGCGAAAAAAGTGAAAATATGTTGAAATTTCTTTACATTTTCTTTATACTGTTGTACTCATATGACATCACAAGCCTTACTAGTCTCCTCATCCAGCAGTTCTAACACAAAAATTTTAAAAATTCATAACTTTTGCATCGATTGTCCAATTTTCCTCAAACTTTCACTGATGTGTTCTACTAATATTGCTGCATTCTCTCAATCCTTATGTTTATGAAGGTGAACTTGTCCTTTAAGAAGTCCTCAAAGTGTTTATGAAAACAATACTGTAAAAGTAGTTTCTTTCGCGTACAGATACTTTCGCAGTTTCTGTCGGTGCCGACTTTTGCGTGTTTAAATTCGCGGTCAGCAAAATATGTGAATTCACAGTCGGCAAAGCTGTTTTATTTTGCACATGAAAACCCAAACTATAATCCAATTATTCTCTTATTTATTAACTAGAAATTAAAATTAAATGCAGGCTTACCTGAAATCCCGTCTCTAGATTACTTTATGCTTGTACCTACATTGCGCGGTATCCCTGTGTGTGTGTTGACCATCAATACACTCAATGCACAGAATCTTTGTGTGTGCATGTGCACAATGGCATTGTAACAATCGGCTAGTTCAAAACATTTCCTAGGTGGTTAATTTCGCGTGACTTTTCAAAACATTTTCGCGTGATGTTAAATTCGCGGTTCAACCTCAAAGCGTGAAAATAAAACCATTGCGAAAGAAACCACTTTTACAGTATTGCAAAAGGTATAGAAATCATCACAAATTGAGGGAAACGAGGTGGTATAAATGGATGGCACCTGAAATCAATGGTACTTCCGAACATGGTTAAGTGTAATAAATAACACTGGGATGCAATAGTCATCTCACTTTCTCCTATTCAACTTTACAGGCTGAACGATACAGAATAATATTTGACTTCAACTGTCACCTTCTCAACATGAACTGTGAAGTTTTAATTCAAGGCCCCAAATGCACTGAAGATCCTTGCCCTAACCCTAACCCTTTCATTGCCCCTTTAACAGTTACTTTCCTTGTGATTTGTTTTGCATACTTACAATGTTACATTGGTGAAACCACAGGCGAAGCAATAAAACTCGCGGCGATACCATGTGGAAAAGTGTTCTTCTGTAGTCCCATCTATACGTAATAGTGCAGGGATAGCTGTCACTGGACTGCTCTCTTCACCCTCTACATACTGGAATTTAGTTTTCAACATCTCAAGCAGATCACTGCGCTTCCTCTGCAGCAAAGCAACGGCAGGACCAAGTGCGGTTGCATCAACTGCAGACATAGCCTTGGGCTGTTGCAAAGCTGTGATACATCTGTCCATTTGGTGTATTGTACTATGGGACTGGTGAATACCAATGCATTTATCAGTGCTAACACTTTGGGTACTACTGTTCCTACTGAATTCAAAGGAACTGTCAGCATGTTTCAAAGCAGGGACATCGCCATCCGATGTAAGTTCCCCTAGTCCACATAGCTCTTCCCTGAGAAAGGCACTGAGGTAACTTTCATCTCCTAGATTGTTGTGTGTGTCAGCCGGCTGTCCATTATCAAAGTGTGTACTGCTAATATCAGTGAGTGTGTCAGTTTGCCGATTATCACAGTGTGTATTGCTTATATCAGTGAGTGTGTCAGCTTCATGCTGATTTATAGCATTTGGACTAGCTGACAGCAGTTTTTGTGCTTTATCAAAGTCCTGACATAGCTGTTGGAGTGGAGTCTCTGCACCAATCAACTGATGACACTGTCTCAGACTGTCGTTTTGGACTAACAGCATCATGGACACATCCAGCCAGCAAAGATTAGCCTGATTAGTCCACTGGACTACGCTGGTTGAGGGTAGTGGTGAATAATTCTCAGGAGACTGCTGGCTCCTCCCTATATGGAAGTTGCAGTCTTGTCCACAGTTGAGAGGGCTTTGGTCTGATTTCGCTCCATGACTGGATGAAAGACTACTTGGTCTTTTCTTCTTCTTCTTGGGATTACCAATGTCTGTTGCTCGGCGCTCTACGATGAGATTACAACCGGGGGCCAGCTGGGGGAGCGATGTGCACTACAGCAATGGAAACAAACAAAAAAATAGCCTCCATCTAAACTTCACTTTATCAAAGAACAAAACATCACACATTATCAATAATGTATTTGCCAGTGATAACAAACTTCATCAGCATTTTTTTTAAATGTTTTAACCCTACTTTAACTGGAGGGTCAAATTGATCCCCCCTCAACATTTTGCGCCACAATTCCGCAACGCACAAAGATTTTGCCGCGTTGTTTCACGACTTTTTTCTTTGAAGTCTTCCGCATATTTTGAGACCAAATTTGCGATGTCCGGGTACACCATTCTTAAGTTACGTAATGTTTTGCGTATGCATATCAACCCGAAAACAGCTCAAATTCATGATATTGTGTGCAAATCCAATGCAAATTGTGTTTTTTGGTTAGATTGATATAAATCAGATTATTTCAACTTTTAATCATCAATATTAATCAATTTTAATGTAGATAAGCTTGAAAAAAGTACCTGCAACAAATTTTGGCCAAAAAACAATAGAAAACAAAAGGTCGAAAAAAAAACAAAGAAATACATAAGAAATTAACAAAACAATAAAAAACAAAAGAAACTGATTTTTTTGGTGCTATTTCTTTGCAAGAAAATTGTTCAATGTGTCTTGAGGAACTCTTACACAAAAATTTAGCAATCATTCAGTCTTTTTAATGGAGTTATAGATAGATGAAAATATTTCATACATAAATTTGCATAATTAATTTACTAAAAATAGAAAATCAAAATTTTTCTTTTGTATGACCATGTAATCTTGTAGTTGACATCCGGCTCTATGTTCAGGCAAAATTTTGCGGCGATCGCGCGATCGGTTGCCGAGATCTGAAGAGGGGGTCAAATTGACCCCCCCCCCCAGTAAAAACTTGGTCTCAAATAGCCAAGTTAAATGGGTTAAATGTTTCCTAACATGTTTGTGTGTGTTTGTTTCATTTTCAATTTTATCAAATGACACAACAGTTAAGCAGGTGATTTGCTGAGTGGAAAAGACCATGATTTGGTTGTGCTTGTGTATAGGCCACACCCCGAGTTTACTGCTTTATTTCTGTTGAGAATAGTGTGGCCTTATCACTGGCAAATACAGCACTTGTAACTGAGTTTGTATGAGTTCTAAGCAGAAACAATAAGAAGACATGAAACCAAGTGTTAATGTGGCAAAAGAAGGTAATAGTAACGCTAGGTACATTTGTAACAGAAGAAGCATGAATGTATCATGGTATAGCTAAACAGACATACATTGTATGACAAATAAGAACATTCAGGGTTGAAATCATTGTAAAAAATCTTCCATGTGGCTATGTGTGGGCAGCACTGTTTGCATTGAGCTAGCTGTGTTACCCCGTACAGTGAACCTTGCATTTAGTAAAATCTTTTCGGACTGAAGAAATACACTTTTCAACATAGAAAACTGTCGACTTACAAGGGATTAAAATCAACAGAATATAAAGAGAAGAGGAATGAAAAGATCTTTGTTTTATGTGAGGTCAACTTAAGAAAGGTTGACTGTACTATCAGGTCTAGGGGTAGGTTTGCATTTCTTCACAAAAAGCGTGACACATACGCACACACATTATACAGGACAGAGGTCAAATGCACCATTGTTTAATAATTAACTTGAGTCAAACCAAGAAAAGCTGAGGAAAAAAAATGCACAATACAACACAAAAGTTTCACTGGGTTTTCTTTTTAGGAATATTGAGAATTACATGCTATTCGCAAATATATTCTGAACCTGACATGAATGTGACGAGCATGTAGTGTGTACTAATGTGAAGTATCGTATGGAGTACACAGTACAGTGGATACAGTGTATACAATATGAACGAGGCAAGTGATAATACTGCACTCCATGATTGTGAATTTGACCACTTGCAAAATTGTTGAGAAGTCCTGGTTTATGACATATTAGACTTGCTAAATATAATTGACAGTTCTGTAGTTGCAATTTTTTTTCTGAAAATTAATTATGCTCTCTACATGGACTTGTAATTGATGAACACTGGCTCTTCCAACTTTAGAAGTGGGCTGATCAAATGAATCAGTTCAGCCTGTCTGGCACGTTTCCCCAAAATCAAGCACGACCCCTCTATAAAGTGAACAAAAATTCTGTACCTTCTGATTGTCGCACACACAGACTGCCAAGTCTTCACTGATCTGCAGCAGACGCATGATGCTTCGTTCCCCACGCCCACAGCACTGCTTACACCATACTATCTCATCACTATCATCCTCTAGCTTCCCCTTTGGGCCATCAAGAGATGCCGGTGCCATCTGTCCCTTTTTCTTTCTGTACTTTGAAGATGTGGCCTGTGCAAATACAAAATAAAATTGATTGCTAGGGGGTTATATCTAATACATGGGTTACACTTACATGTACTGGAATGAGGTACTGTGCACTCCCGTTATAACAAACACGGTTATAACGAAATTCCGGTTACAACGAAGTACAAATTCGGGCTGGAACATTATCCAGTTTATGTATTTTTATTGTTTATTTGTTTGGTTACAACAAAATTTTGATATAACAGAAGAAAACTGCTGGTCCTGAGGACTTTGTTATAACGGGAACACACTGTATTGCATTTCCTTGTAATCCAGTGATGCAACATACTCGAGTGATGATTTTAACTGGTGAGTAGGAGTATGGTTAGGACTGTCCATAGCAGCCACCAAAGGAAGATGTAAAGAGAGGTTCTTAGACAGACAGCACTGTAGACGTGTTTTCTAACATGCAAAGTACACATATGTATTATTGTTGGGGTACATTGTCAATATCAAGTACTTACATTTACATCTACACAGTTGTAAGTATTTAGATGTATTCATATTTTCAGTTTCATACACTGTACAATGACATTTTTGATCCTGCTATCATTCTGTCACAATTAAGGACTCAGAGGGTTCAGTGTTCACCTGAGTATAGCAAGTTCATCTTCCACACAGTCTTGCAGACTACAGTATAATTCTTACCTACGAAGAACAGCAAATTTGGGTGACTCTGGGAGCATGGTGTCCATACATTCTACCGCACTGTCTAAAATACTTGAGAATTAGATCATGTGTTTTCAAAGAGGATCACAATGTAAAACTGGACCCTAATTTGACATGCCATTAAAAGACAAAAAACAAAACAAAAAACAAAACAAAACACTAATGTATTCACTCAATATTTTTTTGATTTCATAAAAGATTTTGTATAAAGAGTGTTTTTGTTTGTTTGTTTGTTTGTTGTTGTTGTTTTTTTTTTGGGGGGGGGGGATGGGTGGTGCCCATTTGTACAAAGATATCACCCTAGTAATATTACCTGCAAAGTTTGGTGACAACTTCGACCATGTGTTCTTCAGAAGATTTATGAAAATATGAAAATTGGTCTTTGCTGGATATCATATGGGCAACAGTGAATCTGCACTCTTTACTTAAAGTATTTCAGCTCTATCATTTCTGGTTTAAATAAAGACTTTTATCAATTCCCTAGTTTAAGGTTTCTGGGCCTATTCTGGTGCCCAATTGAACAGATACATATTCATTCAAGTTTTAGACCACACATTTTAACCCTATCTCTGCCACATAGACCAAGCCCAAGTGCTCAGACATTTTGCAGTGCACAGACATGGGATTGTTGATGGCCAGTTTTGATTGTAATGTGTCATGTTATACATCATTTGAAAGCTTATGGTCTAATATTTCATATTACGTAATAATCTGAGTGAGGGCGCCCTCAAATTTTAAGTAGGATGCCCTCTTATGTCACATAATTATTTTTGCAGACTTACTTCTACATGTTACCACCTCATTTTCTCACACAACATGCTCTTGTATCCCAAAAAGGTCTACACAAATGTTGTAGAGAATTTATTCAGCTTTCAGATGATGTGATTTTTTTCGTCAGTAGCATTAGTACAGTTAAACTCGCCTAAGTCGACGTCGCATATGTCAAATAATCACGCAAGTCAATGATTTTAAAAAGTCCTGATTTTTCCCCATTGACTTACGTGTATTAATTCATTCACAAGTCAAATTTTTTAAGTCGAATACTCGCCTAAGTCGATGAAATTCCAAGAACACTTCCACGGAAAATCCATTGAATTCACTTTGCCTAAGTCGAATAAGATTTTATTGTGTAATAAATCACTGTCAAAATCACGAGACGCCAGTTTTTGTTTACATACAGTTTATATATACCAAAAGAAACTTTGCGTTAATAAACATTAACGTTTCATTAACGCGAGCGGTTTCACCTGAATCGTTAGTAACGCAAACTAACGATCGGGAAAATGAACGTTTGTAGTGACGATGAGTAACGGTCCCTAGCGCAAATTAACGATGTTTTGTTAACATCAACGATAGGCAACGCAAGAACTCATGCGAGATTTTGGTTTTGTAACGAGACCTGGTGAAAGGACGACGTAGCCCCTGCTGAGTGTAGCGATCTATGCCTTATATTTAGCGGAGTCTTTTCGTGAATCGAATCACGATTTCACGAATGGTTAATTTGCGACCGGGGTCACCAAAAACGCACGTCGGGCCACCAAAAAAGCCGGATGTTTGCCTTCAGTTTTGGAAAATGAACAGCGGTAACAATCGGCTCCATAGATGCTATAATAAATATCAGATGTTTGCTCATAATTTTGGAAATGAATAACGGTAATATTCAACTCCGTATAATACTAAAACAAATGTCGGATGTTTGCTTATACTTTTTGAAATGAATAATGGTAAGATTCAGTTCCGTACGGTGCTGAAATTAATGCCATAAATTTGATTTTGCGTTCGGAAATGAATAAGGATAAAATACGGCTCCGGAAGATGCTGAAATAAATGTTGAATGTTTGCTTTGACGTTCAGATATGAATAATAATGATATTCAACTCCATACGATGATAAAATATATGCCGGATGTTTACTTTTACGTTCGAAAGTAAATAACAATAACATTCATCTCCGGAAGATGCTAAAGTAAATGTCGAATTATCCCTTTGACGTTCGGAAATGAATAACAATAATAATCAACTTTGTACGATGATAAAATAAATGCCGGATGTTTGCTTTTACTTTCGAAAGTAAATAGCAATAACATTCGTCTCCAGAAGATGCTAAAATAAATGTCAGATGATTGTTTTTACGTTCGGAAGTGAATACACGTAGCAGTAATATTCTTCTTCATACGCTGCTAAATAACTGTCGGATGTTTGCTTTTAAATTTCGAAATGAATAACAGTAACATCTAGCTGCGTTTGATGGTAAAGTTAATGTTTGATATTTGCTTTGACGTTTGGATATGAATAATAGTTGTCAGATGATTCATTTCACTTTCGGAAGTGGACAGCAGTAACATTCGGCTCCTTACGATCATAAAATAAATGTCGGGTGTTTGCTTTTGAATTTGGAGATCGAATAACGGTAATATTCTGCTCCGTACGATGCTAAAATAAGTAACAGATTGTTTCTTTTACATTTGGAAATGATTAACGCTATCAATCGGCTCAGTTAGATGATAAAATAAAAAGCGGGTGTTTGCTTTCACGTTCAGAAATGAATAAGGATGATATTCAGCTCCGTAAGATCCTAGAATGAATTTTGGTTGCTTGTTTTTACATTTGAAAATGATTAACGGTAACATTTGGCTCCGGAAGGTGTTAAAATACTTGTAAATGGTGGATGATTGCTTTTACAATCAGAAATAAATAACGGTAACTTTCGGCTCTTTACGATGCTATAACAAATGTCGGATGTTTACAAATGTCTGCAAATGCTCCCACTTTCTCATTTCAAACGTAAATTTTGACCACGTAAACAGGCATCAACTTTTAGAATAATCTATAAGCCTATTTTGCTAAATCTTAGAACTCAGAATAACGGTATAAGATGATTAAATTTTCTATCTATTTATTTTAGACGTGGGTACCGTCCTGTATCGCTTCAGTAATACTTAATATTTGTTTTTCTATGTTTAGTACGACCGATTTAGTTTTGCTTGTTTGTTTTTTTTTGGGCCACCAAAATATGAAAATCAATCATTTTGGTGGCCCGATTGGGCCACCAAAATAAAAGATAGTGTGGAGCCCTGGACTGCATCAATGTGCATAAAGTGTCTTGCTGAAGGGCAAATATCGGGCACACCGCTCCAGCTCTCGGCTACGGAATAGACAACATACTATGTACATTATACATATGTACGCGTGGTGTAACTGTAAGTCGATTTTTTTTTTTTTTTTGAGTCGAAAATCGCCTAAGTCGATGTGTTTTGCTCAGTCCCGAGAAGATCGACTTATGCGAGTGTAACTGTACTTGTCATTTTATGAACAAAAGTGTGTGGCAATTACAACCTACATTTCACACTTTTTGCATAATTTCTGATTTTATGAATGAAATGTTGGCCTGAAAGTAGATAAAGCATGCTTATATCTAGTAAGGATGAAAATGTTAATTGAATTATACACCTTTTACTTGTAATCTAGATTATTCATGTCCTCTAATACTGCCATTAATGATAAGATAATCTAAGGGTAAAAATTGTCACTGAAAATATTCAGTCTTCAGAATGTCCATTCCAGTCGAGTATGCTAGACTTCAACTGTAGAATTTGCATTCTCCTCATTGAAACAGAATTGAACTGTCACTGTAGTCATTTGCTTTATGATAAACCTTCATTGAACATATGGGTAAGTTTCATAAATAACGGTTTATTAGATAATAATGATCAACAGTCAAATATACCTCAACTTCGAGAACAAGACTGTGCAGCTTCAGGTAGGAGGCTACTGTAACCTTATTGCTCCTAGCACCCTGCCCCGCTAGCCCCGGCTAACTAAAGACCCATTGCACTGCTGTTAGTGCCGAGTAAACAGTTGCCACTGCTGCACTGAATGTGTGGTGTTTATCCATTCTACGGATCATTTATGAGGCCGATATTACTGGAACTATACACCTTCACAGAATTTAAAGATGCTGAAATCCCTATCCTGAATGTTTTCACTTCATATTTTACTATTTTGACTTAGATAGAATAAATGAAAATTGACCCGTGAGTACGATCTTTTCATCGCACACGATCTCCATTACAGTCCCATATCATATACAGATTCGTGTAAGTTCTCCACACAAGAAGTCTATGGCAAAACTGTACACAATACATTGCAGTCTGAATTGAAATAAATATGGGCGGGGCCACCACAATTTTTTGGACTTTGAGAAGGCTTTCCTGATTGGTTGAAGGTGGGGAAGCTTTTTTTCGCACTGGATATCATTTCCTTACACTGTCAGCCAATCACAAATGAGTTTATAGAGTGGTAGTGTCATAGCCTTTGAAGTAATCTGTCAATCAATATATGGCCGATTGAATCGGCCGAAGCATTTACATGGCAGGTTTTGGGCTGATTGAATCGGCCTGTGACACAGATAGGGTTAAAGAAGATGAAATTGCAAAAATTTACCTTTAACTTGAATCCCCAAAGATCTCCTATGAGAGACTATAGTGACCACTGCACTAACTCACAGTACAAACTTAGCTCAATCCGTTTTGCTTTTGGAGAAGACTTATGTATTCATGTATTTATTTGTTTATTTATTTATTCATTTTTCAGATGCCTTCATTTCCATGCTTTGGCCCTCTCCCCATGACAGTCTGTAACCTTGGAGTGGCAAACTGCACACATTGGCTCAACTAAAATTCAATCCCTGTGCTTCAGTCTGCCTGAGTTGAGATTTTAGCCCTTACCAACTTGAAGAGCAGCTTCTTGCTCTCTGCCATGATGCAAATGTAGCACGCACGACTACACAAACCCAATGACGACAGACTTAGGATGTTGATTCAATGAACAGCTCTCAAAGTCGGCTGTCACCATGAAGACTTCAAGAGTATGAAGGACGGACGAATGGACGGACGGGCGACGGACAGACGGGCGACTGACAGACGGACAGACGAATAGACCACATGACTGAAACAGTCAGTCTGGTGTCTGTGTGAAGGCTTACGTGATGCCTCCTCTTTATAGACACAATAAGTTTCAATGTGGTCAATAGGGCACTAGACTCAGTAGGGTTTCAACAAAACCTGGAAAAAGAGAGATGGAATGGTACATATATGTCAATGAGAGACTAAAACCAAAACACACATTAATAGATTAATTGTTGATTGAGTGAAAGCAGCAATATTAAGTAGAACACAGCAGTGACCGTTTGACGAAAATCAGACATACGATTCAAAAGTTACCTATCTTGTGACTTCACTTGCTGGATAATAAGAAGTCTACTACAGTTCAGGACGTCATTTTGGACAACAATTTAAAGAAAATATAAAGAATTCCACAAAACCTCAATTTTCATGAAAAGTATACAGTCATACCCTTCCTGTGCTGGCTGGCCATAGTGCAGCGCTGGAAATGGCGTGGCTGGTGCATATCCTCGCACAATCGCATGGCACGCCTAGCTACAGTGTACCTGGCAGCAGAGTCGACAAGTTTCAGTAGGGTGTCGGTTCATGCCTTTCTTACCTTCAGACGATTGCGTGCCCCACATGTATATTACAACACACAACTCCCATAGGATACAGTGTAAATGCAATTTTGAGCCAGAATTTGCCTTTATTGCATTTCACACAGTCGATGCCGATATCAAATCAAAGCAAATTTGGTATCATTTGAAAGAAGAAGTTTGCCTCTGTATTGTATGGGAGCGCTGGTACATGAATCCACCAACAAATTGGTGTAACTGTTGTTAGAAACACAAATAAATCCATATCTCAGCATCTGCTTCGGTACTTCAACCAGCATGAGGCAAGTGAGTAGTTTAGGAAATGCTGAATACGATGGTGCGGTTAGTTTTTCGTTAGCTCCATGTCTTTGACTGTGTATCTTGCTTTTAAAACACCCCTTGCAATGTTTTTTTTTTTTGGTTGCAGCAAACATCTTAGGCGTGGCTTCGTATGCAAAAATTCATGATAACTTTCGCGCAATGCCATTGGGGATCCTGCATATTTAATTCAACATGCAATGCAGCCACTTGGTGTTCATGGCGCAAAGCCGTATTGCATGTGCATGCTGTGTCTATGTCGGGCAAGTGTGCACTTTATACGGCCTTTATACGGTCTTCTGGAACTGCACTGTGCATGTTAGTGAGATTTCGTGTTGGGATGCAGTGTGTATGAAAACGTTCGCTGTGACCAAAAAATTATTGCGAGGGGTATCTTCAAGGGAATATCCCCACACCAAGACGTGGAGCTTGTGAAAAACTAATTGCACCATTGGATTTAGCATATCCTCAACTACTAGCATGTCTCGGGGCGATACAAGTAGGGTGTCTGATCGCACACTGCTATTACCCTCGACCAAAGCGCACCCCTATCTAATAACACGCAAGTCCCATAGAACGCAATGGAGCCGCGCGCCTACGCTGTTTTTTTTTTTTTTTTTTTTTTGTGCCAAATTTCGCCTTTATTGCCAAATCCCCAGACCATGCCATTAACGAATCCTGACAAATTTGGTATCATATGAAAGAGGAAGTTTTGCTCCATACTCTATCAGACGGGCGGTTCATGAATCCGACGATAAATTGATGTAAACATCGATAGAAGCACATCTATCCCCATATCTCAGCGTCTGCTTCGGTACTTGTAGCACCCCGAGACATGCTAGTAGTTGAGGATATATTAATCCGACGGTGCAGTTAGTTTTTCGCTAGCTCCACGTCTTGGTGTGGGGGTATCGCCTTGAAGATACCCCTTGCAATAATTTTTGGTTACAGCAAACGTTTTAGGCGTGGCTTCGTATGCAAGAATCCATAGTAACTTCGCGTGAAGGGGCAAATGCATATAATGTAAATTTGATTACGCATCGCCGTCTACCACCACATGGCCTCTGCGGTGTGTGGGGATCGCGTGTGCATGCAGCGCGCGCCCGATGCAGAGAGCTACATTGTACCTCTGGGTGTGTGTGTGTCACTACGTGAGTGTGTGTGTATGTGTTGTGTATAATGTGCATATCACGAGGTTTGTCGCGCAGATCAGTGAGCAGCTAGCTGCAGGAAACTGGGCTGTCGCCTGCGATAGCTCTACAACACGCATCACACATAGCACTCTGTACTGTACATATCGGATACAGTCACGCTCACAAATCACGTACCAGACTCTACTAAATTTCTGTCTACTATAATTAGTTTACTTGTGGATCGGTTATGTTCTTATCGTTGTTCATTTATATTTCGAAAGTGCACTCGCGATGCTCGAGTCACTGGGACTAAGCCGAGAAGTCGGTTGTGAATACAGTACAATGTACATGTCCACTTAGCCAAGTGCAAACGAAGTAGGACTAACTAACGTTAATGTGGTGGTAGCGGCAGCGGTGTATTACAAACACCCGATCGACAAGAAGGGCGTGCAAAAGATTTCGGAAGACTCTTATTTGGCCATTTTTGCATGTACGAATAGTGGTAATGTGGCATCAATTCCAAGCCTGCAGCTGTAGAGGTTGTACAACGTAGCTTGTACATTTTACGCGAGCTGCGTGCACCTGCTCTCGACAATCGACTGCATTTTTCTTCGAACCATGCTCGCCATGCCGGCTGCCCTGGCTGACAATCGCGATGCTCTCTGCTAGCGCTCCCCGAATTTTACCGGTGGGGCTGCTGCGCCTGCATATACGCGGGGTTCGTAGGTATGTAGGGCGCTCAATACGGTACCTGCGAATCGAATGGATATATAAACTGAATACCGAGCACGTACGTACGCAAGCAGCACACACAGGGTATGACAACACATAAGGGGGAGTGGCTTCTGTGCTTGTTATGCATATTTTCTAACCGCTGTACGCTCATTATCCGATCGCTGGAGATCCACACGCGAATGCAGCTTCTCAGCGTTGTTTGCAATGTTTACATGATTGGGACACATTTTCATGCATGCTCGTAAAAAAATAGGGTGATACTGCTGTGATTTCAAAGTCAAATTTCTCAAGACAGAAACATCATTTCGCCATGAAATTTGAAATATGTCTTAATGATGTAATTCTCTTTCATATGACATAATTCACAATTCGTTTCTCACAGAATTTCAAAAGTTACAAAAATGCTCCAGACACCCTAATGTTTACATCAATTTATCGTCAGATTCATGTACCGCTGTTCTGATATGATATGGAGAAAAACTTCCTCTTTCATATACCAAATTTGTCAGGGTTTGTTTACAGCATGGTCTGGGGATTTGGCAATGAAGTGAAATTTGGCACAAAAATGCTGGGTCAAAATGGCATAGCCGTAGGTGCCTGGCTCCATTGTGTTCTATGGATTTGCATGTTATGAGATAGGGGTGCGTTTTGTTTGGGTTGGCAGTGCTTGTGCGCGATCAGACGCCCTAATTTTAAATGAATGAATTCTGGCTGCATTTTATGTCCATTCGCGGCCTTGGCGAAATTATTCTGTGAAATAATAATCATGATAATATAAAAATCCCCAAAATCTAATCTCGAGCCCAACCAGTGAGATGCCCAACCAGGAGCATGTGACTATGTGTACAGTGCAGTGAAGTGTACAAACGTGTATGGTGTAAATTTAGCATGTGCATGTTTTAACGTTAGTGACTGGGGCCTGGGTTGGGCTGCTGCTTTGACCGAAAGATCGGTCTGTATCTGTCCGTCGGGGAATGTTCTGCGGAGACTGCGACTGGCTTCACGGATCCCCTCCATATACAGACCGAAGTCAATGATTCCGGCTCCTGTGTGGAGCAGTCGCGCACAGATCAAACGTTACAATAAACCAAATTTCAGACAGCTTTTTTACATTCAAACAAGTTTGACATGACATGACACATTATGCAGCAATATTTGGGGTAAATTTCTCACATTGTGCAATCGAAATACTCACAGTAACTCGGTTATAATGCAGAAATTTTATCCATATCGCAACATCGCCGTTCGCTAGCAGTAAGTCACCATTTTGAATCTGTAAGCCAATCACATGCGAGGTAGGTATGTTTTTTTTCACTAAAACGCATAGGGTAACATCCCCAGTATTCGGTCACTTAAGCTTTTTTGCAATATTTTTCAAACTAAATTAATACATACATGTACACATCATATCTACAGCTATGTATGTGAAATATATCAAATTTCTTTAATCTCAACTTTCATTTTGTTAAATATCTCACAGAATTGCACAAAATCTCGAAATATTTCACCTTGAAAATTCTCCAGTATACAGTCACCGGCACCAGTATTCGGTCACGCGATTAGTGACCGAATACTGGGGCCTCAGCACTTGCATCCAACCCTTGTACATTGGGACACTGTATTGGCACGTACGGAAATTTTGTTTTTCTTTTGCGTTTTTGAGGATACCATTACACTCCAAGCTTGTGATTAGCAAAAAATCCCGCGAGAGAACGGCGTATTTCTCGATTTTTAGCGCTTTTTCGGCGACCTGTACTCTTAAAACTGGGCCTTATCCGCGCGTGCTTTTGGAAAGTAGCGCCGATTCTGCACTTTTGACGGTAAAATTTGGGATTTTAGATGGATTTTTGGAGGGGGCTAAGGGAGTTTCCTGTTGTGAATGAGTGTGCAAGTATGTGAATTAATGTGATTTGCGTGTGTTGTGACAGTTGAACTTACTGGCTGGGTGGTGACTAGTGATAAGTGACCGAATACTGGTGCCCTTACCCTACCTTGCGTGTGATTGGCTAATAGATATAGGGCCTAGATTCATACTGACGCTGTATCAAGTGTATGTTTCTGCAGTTTGAACGTGACGACGCGACGGGCTGGTTAATGTGTGTTTTACGTTGAAAATTCTACCAAAATGTTGGATTATTCATTAACCTGGTGAGTGTACTGTATTCTTGAAAAGTTGATTTCACTATACAAGCTTAAATTTACCGACCTAACGTTATGCACTTGTCAATTGAAGTCCCGGCCCATGGGTACCCGGGGATGGCCAGGACTTGCAACCAAGTTGGGGCGGGGATTTCAGCATTTTTTTCGCCAAAGTGGGTCGGGAATAGACCGGGCTTTGTAGGGGGAAATTCACTTAATTTGCCCCGGTGGGCCGAGGATGTACCGGGGTGTTGTCGGGGGAAATTCAATTATTTTGCCCCGGTGGGTCGGGAATGGACCGGGGTTTGTCGGGGGAGATTCACTTATTTTGCCCCAGTGGGTGGGGAATAAACCGGGGTTTGTCGGGGGAAATTCGCTCCAACCAAATGGCAGGCATTTGGGGCGGGAATTTTGGCCGGGATTGAGCCAGATTTTGCTTGAGAGTTGATTATGACTTGTACCATTTCCAGTACGGTAATGTGACCATAAATTATTTCGCTTGACTAGCAATTCCCCGCTATTGAGGACTCCGTAACGTTGCCCAAAAGTTGCGTAAACGCATGAATCACGTAAAGAGCCTAGCGCGAAACATGCGCGATTTGCGCATTTCATGAATTTTTCTGATGTGGAACCTTCAATCGTATTGTCCGCGGATGTGCGCCGGATCGGCGCTTTACGCGATTCCACGCGGGCGGGCTCGGTCACACTGCCCAAAAGTTGCGTAATCGCATAAATCACGTACCGGTAACTAAGAAATTTGGTTTTGTGTGCTTGTCCGTCGAGAATTTTACCATTTTCGCTGATTTACGCAATGAAAAATCACCGATGAATTGCGCAAGAACTACGGAAAGATCACGCAAAAATATAGCGCCACAATCATACGCGAGTTGTTAGTGATACATTAGTGATTCCTCGATCAGTATTTCATGAGTATTTACCGTGTTCTGTTAGAGATACATATCCATAGGCCTACGCCAATATTTTTTTTTCAATGATTTTCAGTGATACGTAGGTGTTTCAAGCGCGAAACATGCGTCATTATTTATAGTCTGCTTTTTTGTCAGTGGAGAGTCGTTGGTGAACGCGATAACGGCAACATTTTTGCGAACAATCGCTGATATTCCACGCATATTTCGCGCATTGTTCGCGTAAGACCACGCAAACTACGCAAAAATTACGTAAAACAGCGCAATACTGTGTAAAATTTTTATGCGAAGCCGAGTTTTGAGCTCCTCAAAACATGGAACTGCGTAAAGTGCCGATCCGGCGCACATCGGCTGACAACTACGAAGGTTCAAAATTGTAGACAAACTCATGAAATGCGCAAATCGCGCATCGTATCGCGTAAAATAAGGCTCGAATTTCTTACGTGATTCATGCGTTTACGTGACTTTTGGGCAGTGTGACAGGTCCTCAAAAGCCAGGTTTTTGAGCAGCTCAAAACTCGGCTTCGCGTAAAAGTTTACACACTTCTAGGCAGTATTGCGCTTTTTTAGTTTTTACGTAATTTTCGCGTAGTTTGCGTTGTTCTTACGTGAACAACGCGCGAAATATGCGTGGAATATCAGTGATCGTTTGCGAAAATGTTGCCGCTATCAAGTTTATGTGCGATTCATACGCAGTTAATTGTGATAAAGCGCAGATTATGCGTGATTTTCCGTGGACCTCTGTCGTCAGGCGTCGTGCACAATCACGAATTCGCCCTATTTGGGGCCTTTGCGTGCCTATGCGCTGATTAGTGATTTTTGAGTGATATTTTCGTAGTTCTTGCGCAATTCATCGGTGATTTTCATCGCGTAAATCAGCGAAAATTCTCAACGGACAAGCACGCGCAAAACCAAATTTTTGGCGTGATTCACGCAAACTTACGCGACTTTTGGGCAGTGTGACCGGGCCTTGGCCGGGGATTTCTATACAAATATGCCCGACTTGTCGGGGACTTGGCCGGGGATTTCTGCACAAATATTGCCCGGACTGTCGGGGAATTGGCCGGGGATTTCAACTTTAATTTTGCCCAGCCTGCCGGGGACTTAGCGGGGGATTTCCGTGAAAATTTTGCCCGACCTGTCGGAGACTTGGCCGGGACTTGGCCGGGTAGTGTAACATGCAAAATTGCAAGTGGGATGCAAGTCCTGGCCATCCCCGGGTACCCATGGGCCGGGACTACAACTGACAAGTGCATTACAGTTCGGGAAACCCACTCACAAGGGGGGCCCCTCCTTATAAGTAACCCGTCCCCCTTATAAGTAACCCCGTCCCCCTTATAAGTGGCGACTGAGTACGGAGACTTTCGTTCATTCAGGTGGCTGTCTGCACTCAAGCATTGCCGCGCCGCCGCGCCTGGCGACACTCACGCCAGTAATCGCTCGCATTTCAGCATTCGCATGGGTCGTTTGACATCGCATTCAAATCCATGATTTTAGATATGATGCCTCGAACCGATTTTGCTCAAATTTCGTGAGTAACTAGGAAACTTGTGAAGCTTTATGGACATAATCAAGCGAATTGCCGCAGTCCTTTCGTTTTCGCGTTGCATTGCAAAAAAGCGTGGAGACTCCTTATAAGGGGTGCCCCGGGGGTTACTTATAAGGGGGACGGGGTTACTTATAAGGGGGACGGGGTTACTTATAAGGGGGACGGGTTACTTATAAGGAGGGGCCCCCCTTGTGAGTGGGTTTCCCGAACTGATTAGGGGCAGGGCCATGATTAAGACGCAATTGAGAAGGGTGAGGTACCTCACCCAATTTTCCATAGAGACAGTGGTTAAGAACATCTACACAGCAATGCCTCCAGTATGGGTACTAATACCTTCCGTCTGTCTAGGGAGGAGAGCGTTAATGGCAAAAAAATAAAAGACTCCTCCGGACAGAAGGATCTTTCTGTCTAGCTGCTGCTGTGCACTGCATGACTACGAGAAGACCAGCGCAAGCACTGACCAGCTGACTGGGCTGGGCCACGCCACTGCACAGTAGGGGCGCTGGTCCGAGAATGCGGATCGTCCGCACAAACGAGGGTATCTTCGTAAACGCGGAAAAATCGCGTCCGCCAAAATCAGGATCGGTAGCTTTTTCGCGGACGATTTTTTTCCTCGGGGCTTTGCGGGCTTAGGGGTACCGAACCGCACGTTCTAGATGCGATAAACGGATTCCTCGTGTACAAATACCCCTAGTTCACCGTCTACTTTTGTGGGTTGTCCGTCTTCCCGTGGATTTATCGCGCGAAATGTGAAAGTCGCTGTGCTGTCATTGGCAATACACGCATCATGGAGCAACACACCTACGAAGTAACCAATGCACTTTGCAGTGGAATTATAGCAAATTTGAACGGTATGAATATTTCTGATCGATAAAATATTAATTCTAATTATTGTTAATTAATATTCCGATTTCCGATTGCCTGGTTTGGCGACTGTATGCCGGTACCTAAAATCCCGTTGTGAACACCGTTGTGTTGAATATGTCCGACTGCCCGTGCATGGCAAGCTGCGTTCATGCCGACGCTAGTTTCCCATGTACGGTATAATGTATGCATGCACATGGACATTTAAATGATCACAAACAAAACAGAAAGTGCTTTAATATTCAAGGACCGGTTGAATAAAACTAACAACAAAACTTTATGCAAAAAACAAAAAACAAACACGAAAAAAAACGTAATTATTTTGAAACAGTGGAAACGAAATTATCAAAGATACTTCTTTCGATCGCATCTAACTTGTTAAATGATATTCCCATTTTTAAAATCCCAATAATAATTTATAAAATAAACGTGAAAATGGCTCCCGTAAGTGAGTACTGTAGCAATTTTAAAGACTGGTCTCACTACAGTTATAGAGTATGCAGTGCTGATAGTTTTAACCAAACTGTGTTTGATTTATTCCCGTGAATCATTGTATCTATGAGGGTGAGATCTCACCTGTAGGTCCGGTAGCACGCCCGTCATCGTGGAGTCAAGTGAGGGGAGAGGCCAGTATTATTATGGTAAGAAAAGTTACCGGTACCAGAACTTCTCACATGATGGCCCACACGCATGCTTCATTAATCATATCACATTTGTTTTATTGGTTATTGCATCATAAGCAGGAACAATTATGTACTTCTTTAGAAGTGTTATACGTGTGCCACATCTTAAATTCTGTTTGAATCTACAGTAGATGCAAGTGTACTAACCAAACTACATCTGTTAATTTCATAAAGATGACCTCCAAGAACTGATGGATGTTCACATTGAGGAAATGAAGGAGTTGCGTGATGAAGGCCAAAACGAACCAGGTAAGCAAAGTTACACATAAAAGTAACATTGATATATTGCTACTAATCTGATCACATTGCATATTTATATTTCTCTCCGTGAAACCGGAACATTTCTTGACAGTTTTTGTATTTTTCTTTCCTTGTCTTATGGCACAGATCCCAACAGCACAATAGAAGTTGAGCAAGGTAAGATCATACGATGTGTAGGATAATGGCAGCTCTGAAATAGGCCCTACACTCTTCCCTGAATCATTGTTATTGCTCAACAATGCTTCTGCATGTTGCGTTGGCAAGAAGAGCTGATATGGTGCACTTGCGTTACTACGACACGAACGACATATTGTTACAACGTCGAAGGACATGCAAAAATTCAGATTTAAAAATAAACATCATTGATTCGATCAAAACTAAAACGTTTAATAGCTAAATGATTTTTGATTGAACTAAGTAACTTCCGGGCGACATTGAAAAAGAAAAACGAAATTTATTCAATTAGATCCTATAACGAAATGCGGGACGCTTACGATATGTATACAGTATAACTTCAGCATAAGAAAAATTTAGCGAGCGTCGCTTTGTTGAAGAACGCATCACATTTTAGTGGGTTTAAATAGAAATCGCTCTGCGTTTCACGGAACTTGCATTAGGCCATATTATAAGATAATCCGAAATGCAATAACGATCGTTTTTCCGAAGGTTCGTAATTCCAAAACACACAAATTCTGTTTGCAGTGTACCTAGATGTTCGTTGCAAATCTGAAATAAACTACTGTCCGTCATTGCGACATTGTTTGTATGGCATTAGTTACTGCGAAGATTCGTTTTTCCTTTGCGTTCAGTAATCCGAAAATGAAATAAGGTTCGCTATTACGAAGGTTCCTTAATCCAAAAATGTTAGGAATCTTTGTGTTTCAAGGTTCGTTAATCGGAAATGAAAATCATCGTTTTTAGATCAACAAGTCTTCGGATAATGAACCGTTTTCATTTCAGGATGAACGGTCTTTTTCTATGAACAATAAACCTTATTTCCATTTTATGATAAACGAAACGTAATAACGAACATTTTCTCATTGACGGATGAACGAACCTTCGGAAAAACGAATGATACATGTACTTCATTTCGGATTAATGGACTTTCAGAATAGCAAACCTTCAATTTCCTTTTCATATAAAAAGAACCTTTCATTAACGGATGAACGAACCTCCGGAAAATCGAATGATACTTCATTTCGGATTAATGGACTTTCAGAATAGCAAACCTTTAATTTCCTTTTCATATAAACAGAACCTTTCATTGACGGATGAACGAACCTCCGGAAAAATCGAATGATACTTCGTTTCGGATCAATGGACATTCAGAATAGCAAATCTTAAATTTCCTTTTCATATAAAAAGAACCTTTCATTGACGGATGAACGAACCTCCGGAAAAATCGAATGATACTTCATTTCGGATAAATGGACTTTCAAAATAGCAAACCTTAAATTTCCTTTTCATATAAAAAGAACCTTTGGAACAACCGTTACGAACCTTGGGAATAGCGAGCCGTAAAACCGACGACCCGTCGAAACGACGAACCTTTTATAGTACAACGGACATTAGGAACAATGAACCTTTGGAATAGTACTCGAATCCTCAACTACTTTGATGTGATTTCAAACTAAGCATGAAGTACAAACAACTATCTCTATTAAATGTACATTATCAACGAAATTAGAGTGATAACATTGCATTTAATATTGCTTTTTAGCGTATTATGGGTAGTCGATAATCGCATACCGGTAATATAAACGGAGCTTGAGTGTTGGGTTTTGTGTGTGTGTGTGTGTGTGTGTTGTTGTTGTTGTTGTACACAAAAAATTTGATACAAGGAAACAAAACTGCCGATCCCGAAGACTTTGTTCTAACGTCAGTGCACTGTACTTCGGCAAGATATCTTTATCGTAAATGACTGTAGCTTGATTATGTCGGACATACAGTGTATTATATTTTACATCAAATAGTTTTATTTAAAAGAACAAAAATATGTCATGGAATGGGTTACCATGCATATAAAGAGAACCAGCTATGTTTAAGAGAGGTTATATAGATATATAATTTGAATGATGAACAACTAATTACATAATATAAGAGCTACAATGTACGCTCCTATCGTGTTTCATGTACAATTCTGCCACTACACTCAAAACTGCCGAGTTACTTTTGTTGTACAAATTAATTACAGTATTTGTTCTTCTCTTTGATTCAGTGAATGATCTTGGAGGACAGAACACGACAGCAGTTCTAGAAATTGATGTTGAAGGGCACATGTTCATGCAAGTTGGGCTACTCCCAATTCATGTTCGCATGTTCTGCTTGCTCCTCACGAATGTCGGCTTTCCCGGCGGCTCTCAGTACCAGTGTCACGGCGTCATGAAACATAGCTTGCACCTGTCGTCATGCAATTAACATCCAGAATTACTGCTCAACTTTCCTTCAGCTTGTTCTTGATGGAAATGACGCTGTAACCTTAATTCTCATGACTTAATTCTGTAGAAAAAGAAAATGACATTTTTATTTCGAAACGGGGAAAACTTGTGTGATATCAAAGTATGCAGATCGTAAAGTGACTGTAGGCATAATGTTACAATATTGTGTACTTGACTAACGGTGTTGTATATAATGTTAGGGACATTCCTTCCTGATATGTTGCTGTGTATGAACAGCTATGTGCTTAGCATCTACCCATTCTGTTTGTAACTGAAAAAAAAGTCACCAAACTATCTTCTCCCGAGGACAAAAGATAAAAAGTCTTGACATCAGCTCCTACAATAAAGTCATACTTTTGTTATGCCCTCCTCGGTAACTCCTAGGCCAAGATCTGTCTGTGCCAAACTGTTTGGTAACTGTTTAATAATAATCATTAAGTGCAATTTCACGTTCAACACTCACTAATCTTTTACAATTTACTAAGTTTATTATTATGTCTGTTATACTTAAATTGTCAATTATCTATTTGTTTGTTTCTTCTTTTTTTTTTTTTTTTTTTGCTTTCCAGTTATCTTACTGCTGAATGTTTCATTATTCTAGGCATACAATGTAATTAGGCTTTTAGTCTTTTTTTTTAAAGCATACTGCTGGTATCATGATTCTAGCTAGCATTAATATTATCAGCACAGAAAGGAAATGCATGCATCGTGTGCTGTGATACCTGTGCCTATATTTTTTTTTATAGCATTGGCAATAAAAATGTGAAGATTTGTGTGTGTTTGTGATTAAATGGTACAAAAGTATGTACCTGATTTCTTAGCGCTTGTTTTGTTTTTTTCTTGATGTATGATAACAATTTCCTGGCATTTGGGTATACAGACTACTCTCAAACACCCACATTGCATACACATGCATACCCACACAAGACTTCTAATACATACAGGTTTCGTCAGCGCTGTTGAATGGAAAATACTAATGTGTGTCGTTTTCAACTAAAAATTGTAGTAATTGAATGATAGACGTAAACAGACTTGAAACTCATCTGCCTTTCACATACAAATCAACATGCCACAATAGGCCGCTTGCAAGAATTATTCACAATTTACAGAATCCCGAGTGAAACGTCCATGTAATCCAAGCACATGTAGAGATCTACTTAGGTATGTTATGCCGATGGTCTATACAAACATCACAATGATTAATAGTAGGACATCGATACTCACATTTAGGTTGAAGAGCATTTTGCTAATAAAACTCGATCCATATTGCTCCTAGAAACGCAAAATTTGCATGACTTGTAAATTGATGTCGCAATGCGCAGCATGCAGTGGTACGTATATTTTTATCACACGAAGCGAGGTAAACACAAATGTATGCATTTGTGTTTACCTCGCTTCGTGTGGTACGTTTGTATTATAGAGATAGCCCTACATGTATTACATGTATGTCAGCTTGAACTTACAACAAAACATATGCATGGGCACACAGAAAACGAGGAAAGCAGTGATCTCTGTTTATTGCACATCGTCCTCATTTACGAGGGTCAAAGCAAGAAGCAATCAACAGTCGCGCTTTTGCGTCCTTACTTTTGGGGACAATCATAGTTTTCTAAGGTTATATCGGTTTTTAAGGACGCATCCTCATTTATCGGGACGCCGTTCGCCGAGAAGTCGGCAGCTTGCGACGTAGTCACCGTATACGAAGACGACCCTCACATACAAATACGATCCTCATTCTCGGACCAGCGCCCCTACTGCTGCACAGGCACTGCACTGTCCATTCGCCGGATCGGATCACCACGGCCGCGGCCCGTATCACAGCTACAGCAAACAAACCACGACATCTGTCCTACAGTTTTCCTTCCTTGCGTTGTGCAACCGATGAAGTGTTCGCTTTTTTGGTTTCTCTTGTTTCAGCACGAAAAACCCACATTCGTATGTGACCGAAAATGACCACCATAATCGCTTTCGCAGGTCTTTGCATGCAACACAAAGCGCGCGGCTTCGTTCACACACGGAGTTTTGTACCTCCCTGCCACTGCGAACTAGCAACCAACACGACACGTGTTGTCAACCTAATTCACTGTTCTGTTCACTTAAATGTTGGTAAGGTCCAACAATAACCTACAAATTGTACATGTAGAATAATGAATGGGTGCAACATACAAACCTTCCACAATCAACGAAGCACTTTCAGCAAACACTCAGCCTTAAAAAGAGATACACTTCCATCACGACGACGTCCTGCCTGTTACGGTCATTGCGAGCGATCGAGCGGTGCCGAGAGATATGATACTATCGATCAGTATTGACCGATTCTGTGACGCGCTATGTGTATTTTTGGCATGGGCAGCGCCATTACTGCGGTGTATCATCCGACCCCCCCCCCCCCCCCCCCTCCTCTCTCCCCACCCCTCTCACGCGCGCAGAATGAAAAACTGATGCATGGTTGTTTTAGCCAATGGGCATCTCGTACTGAGTGCGCGAATGCTTGCTTAGTGCGCGAACCTTTGTTACAAGTGCGCGATAAACATGTTGCCCTGGGGGTGGGGGAGAGCAGGGGGGTCGGCTGAGACACCGCAATTTGAGCTCATGGCTGCGCCCAGTGCCATAAAATGTCTGCTGCCCTCAACGAACCCGAATCGGTCAATACTCAACCTCGTAACAGTACAGAAGCAAAGATCGTAAATAAGATGATCAACTCTCCCGATTGTACACGGCCGCTGGTGAAACGCAAGTGGCAGCCGCCCTCTAGCGTTCAGCGGGGACAATCGAACCTGGGTCACATAAGCACTGAAATCGATCTACGTCATAGAGCTCTACATACAGCTCTATGATCTACGTACATACCGATACTTACTCAGTACAGTGTAAAACGTCTGGCAGGCTTAGTGTCAACCTAGGAATTTTTAATTTCAGCGCTCTTACTTTCAAATTATTATTTCTTTATGTGAATGAAAGTATACATTTCTGGAGTGAAAACTAGTCAAAGAATCCACTGTAGTTTTTTTTTCTCTAAAAATTTGAGTTTTTTTCTCTCCATGAGAAAATGGCAAGAATTTTTGTCAACTTCACATGTTCGCTTAAACGTTAGATTTTTGTAGTAATGCTATATAACCTCGCTTGAAAATCACTTTACAATTCTTGTAAGGTTTATTGTATTTTGAATCTAAGCAATTAAACAAAGGTTGAACCGATAAAAAAGGATTTAAAACATATCTTTACCTGTACCTCTTGTAGGTTAAAATTTCAAATTTAATTACATTATTTTCTGGCACAATACACGTTCACTTTATCTTTTTTGTCATTTTCTTTTAAAAAAAAATTATGTTTCGGAACACAATAAACACACCTTTAGCAGATAATGATATCGGAGCTTATCACCATGACTATAACTTACTTTCTTTATATGACATTTCTCAAGATGTAATTTCAATCAGAGAATTTCATCTGCTCTTTATTCATTTATTGTTATTTTTTTTAATGGGAGCGGTTCTTATGTAAGCCTGGATGGTCAACGCCACCACTACAGACTATTGAGAGACTCTGGTTCAGTTAATGAGAATAGTTTCTATAATTTACTCAGCGGTTTATTCCATTCAATTAAAAGTTCTCTAGAGAGCTTTCACAACTTTTCCGGATCATTCGGGCTACATGCACAACAGGGACTGTTAGTCAACACTGCATTTACAGAACAGAGATGGCTCAGATATAAACAGGACTTCTGCTTTTTTGAATTTTCATTATTGAAACAACCGCAATAATATGGCAATACACAATACTAACACTATGCGGTTTTTTTCTTACGACTGCTTGCGGTTTCGAGAAGTCGCACGCGGTTCTCGACCGCATGCGACTTCTCGCGACTTGGAGGCGTCCGTAAGCCTTGCGACCTCCTTGCGGCTGCTGTCAAATTTTGAACATGTTCAAAACCTTGCGATTGTCTGCGGTTGCGTCTGCGAACCCTTGCGACCGGCTGAAATTTCGCAAGCCTTACGGTCGTTGCGCTCACACTATATGCGACTCGATTGCGATCTGGCAACCGCAACAGATCGCAAGCACTGCGATCGAAAAAAACCGCATAGTGTGAGGCCACCTTAAGGTTCTTTATCAGCTGAATATTTGACAAGTAAATAGTCACCGGCGTAGCTAAGGGAGGGGGCGGGGGGGGGGGGGGGGAGGCGATGGGGGCAGTCGCCCACTTCCACCCAAGATTTGGAGCGGGGATTGGAAGGCTGGGGGATGAAAGATTGCGTGTATACTGCAAGCATGTGCATGAAGCCGCGCACTTTCAACCTTTTATTAAGATCATATTTTTTCAATATTTCGCTCAAAGTGTGCACCACTCCCTCGTGGGAGGGGGTATCCCCTCCCACACCCTCCCTTGCCACACTTCGCTTCTTTTCCTGGCACAGTTAGATTGACAGATTCCAAAATGCTTCATTTAAGTTTGCATGAGATCCATGACTTCAATTTTATTAAATGTAAAAGTTTCCTAATCCTCGTTTAAGTTACCTTTAATTCCCCGCTCGGTCGTTGTCGGTTCTATTTCCATTGATTTAGACTCTGTGAGCACTTTGGGGATTATTATTTTCCGAATTATTCCACAAAAGTGCGCTTAACTCTAATTAATATGTCAATTGTAATATGCAAAAAGTCCCCCTTCCCCCGACAACTTCCACGTATTATTAATTTGCTAGGTCGATATGAGATACGAGATACCACAATTAAGTCATTCAATTATCTGTGCTTCTTTCTCTTACTTTTTATGGGGAAAAAATCCAACATTTCACCAAAGTGTACACTGCAAGCAAAGTGTGTACTGCAAGCATGTGCATGAAGCCGCGCACTTTCAACCTTTTATTAAGATCATATTTTTTCAATATTTCGCTCAAAGTGTGCACCACTCCCTCGTGGGAGGGGGTATCCCCTCCCACACCCTCCCTTGCCACACTTCGCTTCTTTTCCTGGCACAGTTAGATTGACAGATTCCAAAATGCTTCATTTAAGTTTGCATGAGATCCATGACTTCAATTTTATTAAATGTAAAAGTTTCCTAATCCTCGTTTAAGTTACCTTTAATTCCCCGCTCGGTCGTTGTCGGTTCTATTTCCATTGATTTAGACTCTGTGAGCACTTTGGGGATTATTATTTTCCGAATTATTCCACAAAAGTGCGCTTAACTCTAATTAATATGTCAATTGTAATATGCAAAAAGTCCCCCTTCCCCCGACAACTTCCACGTATTATTAATTTGCTAGGTCGATATGAGATACGAGATACCACAATTAAGTCATTCAATTATCTGTGCTTCTTTCTCTTACTTTTTATGGGGAAAAAAATCCAACATTTCACCAAAGTGTACACTGAATTTCAGGTCTAAAAATACAAAATCTTTCGGCGTGGAAGGCCAGATATTTCAACTCTAAAGGGGGTTTCACACCGGGCTTTGCGTACAGTTGCGTAGAGTTGCGTAGCGTCTACGCCGAAATTACCTGCGTACTCATGAAAAATAATCATGATGCTACGCGTAGGACTGGCGTTGTCCCGGCGTAGTCCAGGCGTAGAGTTACGTATGGTTGCGTAGGAAGCACGTATCCGCGTAGCGTATTTTGCGTATAGCGGGCGTACAGTTGCGTATATATACGTAGGCCGGGCGTACAGACCGCGTAGAGTTGCTTGCAGTTGCGTAGAGTTGCGTACCGCCGATTTATTTGTTTGATTTTGATTGATAGATACTTTATTTTCTGCAAATCAACAAACATAAGTAAATTTAAAACACAGTCGTTTGCGTTAACAACGATATGATAGGAAATTAATGATATAATATACAGTACACATGTCTATATGCTGCAGGGATTACAATAACAATTGTAATTAAGAAGCGATTATAACAACTGTAATTAAGAAGCGATTTATTAACAAATTAATGAAAGTGCGGAGCTACTTCAGCACATTTAGCCTTCTGCTTTTTAGTTCACTCTTGCATGCTGTTCGAATACGTAGAAGATCATGGGGGAGGTTATATCCTTTGCTACTATCTTTAATTCCTCAGCCTACAGATTAGCATCGCAGAATGCGAACGTTTTCAAGAACGGAAAAAGAGAAGAAAACGAGCTGTTGCAACAATGAGAAGGCCAGAGTATGGATCAAACCTTGGATCCGGCGTTGATCCATACATCGGCAATATGAACAACTGATGAAAGAACTGCAAGCCGAAGATTTTTTCTTCATTAAGATAATCAGTTTTATGCGGATGGCGCCACAGGTATTCAATTAACTCCTGACACGAATTGCACTGAGAATTACAAAACAAGATGCCAACTTCTGGAATCTTTGGAACCTGAAACCTGCCGTAACTTTAAGGTTTACAATACCTACAAGATCCTACAATATGGATTTCGATTTGCTTATAAACATGTTGTCATCAATAAACCTGCAAAGACCTGAAATTCGTTTTATAACTTCAAAGGTTTCTTCTCGATTAAAAGGGATGGCTAGTAACTGATCAGTGGGAATCAGTGGGAATGCTGGGGGATGATTGGTCAAATCCTTGTGGGATTCGTTTAAGAGAACATTATATTATTTTGTTGTTGTGTGAAAATTATTTGCTTCAGAATGGTCTCATATTCAAGTAACGTGCAGTTTGATATTTACAGGTTAGCATTCCTGGACAGTAACGGGGCGATCGTTAACGGGCCGTTAACGGTCGCCCCGTGTTCAAACAGAGCCCTTTCAAGACAGCCATTAAGCCCTCAAGCTGAACCTCCCTGCAGCAGACCCTCTGCCCCATGATGACCATGCAGCCATTTGACTACTTCCTTGTGGGAGATGATGCTCTTGCGCTGAGGACTTGGCTGATGAAGCCTCTGTCATTTTGTGACATGACTCGCCAGCAGCGAGTCTACAAGTATAGGCTTTCACGAACCAGACGGGTTGAAGAAAATGCGTTTGGGTCTACTAGTGCTGGCGAGTTGTCTGCGTTTTGATCACTAGAGGCATGTATAACGAGCAGAAGAATTCTTGTTCCTACCACATCTTTTGTTCTTCCTTTTCGGCATTTTACAATTATTACGCCTACAGAAGAAAAACAGTTAAGTACAAGTCTCGAAGAGCACAGGTAAGTAGGCTATACATTCACCAGCAATCTAGAGTCCAATGGAATGAATGATATCAAGCAGTTTTCTAACATGGGTCAGACATTTGAATGCCAAATCTGCACCTATAATAATAGGCTACGCAACTGTAAGCAACACTACGCAAATGTATGCCACGTCTACGCAAGTCTACGAAAATGTACGCCAAGTCAACGCAAGTCTACGCAAATGTCTACGTAACAGTACGCAACACTACGCCATGTCATACGCGAGCACAAAAAGTGCTCTGGTGTGAAAGGGGTTCGGTGGCGTACTATTGCGTATAGATGGCGCACAGTTGCGTAGTGTTGCATAGACTTGCGTAAAACCTGCGTATCAGAGCTCTACGCGGAGGGTACGCGAAAAAATTAAACATGTTTAATTTTTTGCGTACATCTTGCGTACCTATTTTGCGTCCCTCGGCGTCCTCTTACGTAGAGTTGCGTTCTCACAGCGTATAGTGGCGTAGTGTTGCGTAGTCACTACGCAACACTACGTAACACTACGTAACTCTACGTAAAGCTTGGTGTGAAACCCCCTTTAGTTCCCCTCCCCTAATTGTGAAAACGGATCGACGCCCTGCCCCTTCCATTCCCTCGCCCTCTCGGTCACTTCGCTCTCTCGCACAGATTTTTTTTTTTTTTTTTTTTTTAATGTTTTGGCCCATCCCCCATCGATTATACTGAACGTTGGCCCTGGGGTTATTGCTTTAATTGACTTAAATCAAGAAAATTTAGAAACGCAGTAGGTATAAGGGAATATCCATATTACTATTTTATTGATTTCATTTTTGCAATATGCAGGTCGAGGCTATATGTTTTTAAAACTGAGGGTGTCAAAATCTTTTTTCAAAACGAAAACAAAAGAAAAGCGAAACAGCTATAAAGAAAAGGTCCTGATATTTTTGACGTGCAATTTTCGGCCGAAAGTCGACTGACAAGAAAAAAAAAGGACAAAGAGTCTTCTCATTTTTTGCTGCCACTTCCCTCCCATTTTATATTTCATGAAAAAAAAAAAATGGCGGGGATGCAAACATTCAATCCCTTTGTCTTAAAAAAGAAAGGAGGAGGGGGGTAGCCCCCGCCAAACCCTCCAAGCCCCTCATCCCCAACTGTTGCTCCAGTCCGGTTATGGGCTTGTCTTCACAATCGTGATTGTTTTATATGTGATGGTGACTATCATCAATCACCCCCCCCCCCCCCCCATGCACTCCTCGGTTTACGCCGGTGCATAAATACAGTATTGAGAGTTTTTCAAATGCAACAAAATGTGTGCACCAGAATGTTTAACTGCAATTAGTCTCCCTCGTGTTGATAGGAGGGGGATTAGGGCTTATCCCCTCCCACATCCTTTGTCTCATACTTGCTACACTTCTCTGATTGACAATTCCAGGTAGGGCCTATTCCAGCAAAAGTGTGCGCCAGATCGTTGAATTTCAGTTCTAAAAATGAAAAAGCTCCCTTGAATATTGGAGACGTATCTTGCCACCTTCCCATTGCTTGGTCCCCTCCATGGCAATTTTCGATTTTTTTCACACACAAAAAAGTGTGCCTCAGATCACTTTATTTCAATTCTTAAAACGCAAAATCTCCATCTGTGGGAGGGGGCACCCCTTCCCACACCCTCCCCATCTAGACCTTAACATACACAGTGATGATGCACATGCGGAATAAGAGCCAAATTTCGTGATTTAGCCTTTTAACACCTCCCTGAAAAAAAAAAAGCCTTATTCACTTGCATCAAGTTTTTTTTTTTTCTTCTTTTTTCTTCGGGAAAACCATATTTCATCTGTGGCATAGTGGATAAGACTCCCGACTCCCGATCGGAGGACCCGAGTTCGAGTCCCGCTCAGCGCGTACGTCCTTTGGACAAGATGTTTTTACCCACTATGAATCACCCTCTAGACCCAGGTGTATGAATTGGTACCTGGCAACGCTCGGGTAATAATAATGGCAGGGCCATCCAGAGCAGTGACAAAACTGAAGTGGCTACCCTGGATAAATAAGACCTTATTATTATTATAATTATCATCTATATTAAGGTTTTGCACCAGATCGCAGAATTTCAGGTCTGAAAATGCAAAATCGTCATCCTGTTGGAGGAGATATACCCCTCTCCTACACCCTCGTTTTCAAGGGCGTAGCGAGGGGGGTGTTTTGGGTGTTCAAACACCCCCCTTTGCCAAAATAGGGTGTTTGAGGTGTTCAAACACCTCCCTTGGGCAAAAGGGAGGTGTTTGAGCTGTTCAACACCCCTCTTCAACAATGTTTAAATGTTGAAAAATGAAACAAAAGCTGTCTTTACCGCTTTTATTTCCGTTTTGAATTCCGCCTTTCCTTTCTTTTGTGTTCATTTTCTCCCTCTCTCTCTCTCTCTCTTCCCTGCTTTGCTTTCTGGCCGAATCGCGAAGATACATTGCGCATATCACCGATTACCGGTATTATACCGTACGCGGTACCGTAAATTGTGTATGATGCATAATGAAGTTTGTACGCAATGCGTGCTGCGCTGCAGCCTATATTATAGGCACAATGCGATTGCATGCTAAGTTAGTAGTATCAACTACCAATAGTTGTACAGTCAGTTTAGTAGCCTACTGGAAGCAGCTCAAGCACGTTTTCCCGTTTTCACAGAATCTCAAGGTAAGCTAACTTACCAGAGGTCAAATTTGTTTATATACGATGGTTTTCAACTTAATTCGCATAGGGGAGGGGAGCCCGGGGACCGCGCGCGCCGCACGCAACGTGCAGCGGCTGCTCTAGCAGTTAGGCACAAGCTAATCCATATATTGTTTTGTAATGAGTCTGGGAGTAGCAAGTTACTTGCTACTCAATCATGGGCGTCACGGGGGGGGGGGGGGGGGGGGGGGGGGGGGAGGACGCACCCCCTTCTGAACCTTAAAAAAAAAAAAAAAAAACGCTTCAGTCTGCCAGCGACCTCAACGCCGGACGCTAAATAATTGTTCTTTTTTTTTTATTCTTCTTCTTCTTTTTTATATTTTGCACCAGGAGGAAAAACAAAAACCAAAAAAAAAAAAAAAAACAAAACAAACAAAACAAAACAAAACAAAACAAAAACAATCGCACCCCGGATCTGGCAGCACTGATGCTATACATACAGTATATCGATCCGACTGTAAATATATTAGGTATAACGGTATCATTCATTGTGCAACGATTTGTCAATTCAGAAAATGCAAAAGCTCCGTCGCATGGGAGGGAGATACCCCGCCCACACTCTCCCCTGTTATAGGTCTCCAATCAGTGGCGTAACTGGGGGTGGGGGGGGGGGTGGGGGTGGGGCGGTGCCCACCCCCCCCCCCCATTCGCTGGTAAAAAAAAAATATCAAAATTTAATTCAAGGGTTAGTAAACTGCTTTTGAAATTGACATGAAAGGGTGAGCAAGAAATTATTATTTTTTCTCTAAGATTTCATTTAACCATAATTAAAGCGGCATCAATAGTGTGAAACATTGTTCAAAAAGCCCGGAGCCGACAAAAGATTGTGATTCAACGTGATTCCTGGTTGGCATTCTGAATGATAAGCAGGATGGAGCAGTGTACTCAGAACATCCGAACGGCAAATAGTCGCTGCAATGTTGCGCAATGTGATGTAGAATGTACACCTCTGTACCTTACACTTCGTTATATCAAAGCTATATAGATCACTGAGTGTTACTTTACATACTAGTCTATAATACTTATTAAAAGGCCTTGCATTGCCAATAATAAGCCTTGACCTGGGCTATTTCCTAACTTTTCCATGTATAGAACACACACACACAAACACATGATGCTCTAAAGTGAGATTTTGCCCATCCTTCCCCCGCTTGGTCTCTTCGACTCCCCCACGCTGGTCATACCTCCCCCAATCATGAACATAAACCGATATCCTTAACTACCAGTGGCGCACCGCCCCCTTGATTTCCTAAGCGAAAAAAAAAAACAAACAAACATAGGTATACAAACGGCAGTTTTTGGACTGTAAAATGTCAAAATTTTCACTCTCACTCGCTCCGCTCGCTCGTATTTAATCGCTATGCCATTTTCCTGATGTTGCTGCCAGTTTAATTGCCAGCAGTTGCACCCGGTGTGCCCCCCCCTTCCTTAATTTCCAAAGCGAAAAGGATAGCTACAAACGGCAGTTTTTAGCCTGTAAAATGTCAAAAATTTCAAGCTCGCTCGCTCCGCTCGCTCGCATTTTAATCAATTCAATTCAATTCAATTCAATTCAATTCAATTCAAACTTTATTTCATTTTTCGAAAAGGGCACAAACATTTCACTTTCTTTGGTAACATACAATAGGCCTAAGGTTGCATAATCAAAACAAAGTAAATTGAGAAAACATATTGTGGAACCTTGGGGTAACAAAAACGTTGTAAAGAGAATTGATTGACTGAAGTGATACAGACGATATAATCGTTATGCCATCCTCCTGATGTTGCTGCCAGTAATTGCCAGCAGTTGTGCTCGGTGCGCCCCCCCCCCCCTTAATTTTGAAAACGAAACAATAACGCTATAAACGGCAGTTTTTTGACTGTCAAAATTTTCAAGCTCACTCGTTCCGCTCGCTCGCATTTAATTGTTATGCCATTCTCCTGATGTTACTGCAAGAAATATAGCTACAAACGGAAATTTTTTTGACTGTAAAATGTCAAATTTTTCAAGGTCGCTCGCTCCGCTCGCTCGCATTTAATTGTTGTCCCATTCTCCTGATGTTGTTGCCAGTAATTGCCAGCAGTTGCGCCCGGTGCGCCCTGCTTAATTTCCAAATCGAAAAAATATAGCTACAAACGGTATTTTTTTGATTGTAAAATGTCAACATTTTCAAGCTCGCTCGCATTTAATCGCTTTGCCATTCTCCTAATGTTACTGCCAGTAATTGCCAGCAGTTGCGCCCGGTGCCCCCTCCCCCTTAATTTTCAAAGCGAAAAGATGTAGCTAAAGACGGCATTTTCTAAACTGTGAATGCCAAAATTATCGAGCTCGCTCGCTTCGCTCGCTTGCACTTAATCGTTGTGCCACTCTCCTGACATTGCTGCCAGTAATTGCCAGCAGTTGCGCCCGATGCGCCAACCCTCTTTTATCTCCAACGTCCAAAGCGAAAAGATAGAGCTAAAAACGGCAGTTGTTGGACTGTAAAATGTCAAAGTTTTCAAGCTCGCTCGCTCCGGTCGCTCGCATTTAATCGTTATGCCATTATCCTATAATGTTGCTGCCAGGAATTGCCAGCAGTTGCGCCCGGTGCGCCCCCTTCATTTCCAAAGCGAAAAAATATAGCTACAAACCGCAGTTTGGGATTGTAAAATGTCAAATTTTCAACCTCGCTCGCTCCGCTCGCTCGCATTTAATTGTTGTCCCATTCTCCTGATGTTGTTGCCAGTAATTGCCAGCAGTTGCGCCCGGTGCGCCGTGCTTAATTTCCAAATCGAAAAAATATAGCTACAAACGGTAATTTTTTGATTGTAAAATGTCAACATTTTCAAGCTCGCTCGCATTTAATCGCTTTGCCATTCTCCTGATGTCACTGCCAGTAATTGCCAGCAGTTGCGCCCGGTGCCCCCTCCCCCTTAATTTTCAAAGCGAAAAGACTAAAAAAAAAAAAAAAGAAAAAGCTAAAAACTGCATTTTTTAAAACTGTGAAATGCCAAAATTATCGAGCTCGCTCGCTGCGTTCGCTTGCATTTAATTGTTGTGCCATTCTCCTGACTTTGCTGCCAGTTATTGCCAGCAGTTGTGCCCGGTGTGCCACCCCCCCCCCTCTTTTATCTCCAAAGCGAAAAGATAGAGCTAAAAATGGCAGTTTTTGGCAAAATGTTCGGACTGTAAAATGTCAAAATTTTCAAGCTCGCTCGCTCCGTTCGCTCGCATTTAATCGTTATGCCATTATCCTCAGGTTGCTGCCAGGAATTGCCAGCAGTTGCGCCCGGTGCGCCCCCTTCATTTCCAAAACGAAAAAATATAGCTACAAACAGCAGTTTTGGGGATTGTGAAATATCAAAATTTTCAAGCTCGCTCGCTCCGCTCGCTCGTATTTAACCCATTCCATAACGGGAACCTGGCGACCTGTGTACTAAGTCTATGGAGATTTTAGAATTCAGTATGGAACGGATTAATATTGTTATGCAATTCTCTTTTTTTTTTTCTTTTTACAAAAGTCCCTCCTAAAACACCCTCTCCCGCTCGGTTGCTTCGCTCCCTCGCCGAGGATCTCACACCGTCACATAATGTACCCCCGTAATAGTCCTTCATAGTATTTTTATTTTCACTATGTTCTATATTATAAACGCGACTTTTACATTCTTGTCTTTACAAAAAGTCCCTACCGTGGGAGGGGGTATCCCCCTCCCACACCCTGAAGGAGTGGAATGGATCATCGCCGAGGATCTCACACCGTCTTATAATGTACCCCCGTATAGTCCTTCATAGCGAAAGATTCGTGTATACGTATACAATTACATGTATGATATGTACATAATAGAGCATGTGTAAATGTTCATGATGATGCAGGAGCCAATAAACCAAATAAAAAAAAATCTCACAGTTTACATTTACTGTCAAAACGCACCCCCTTGAAAAAAAGCTGGTGACGCCTCTGCATGTTTAACCCAGTGACTTTCTGGGATACTACATTACATCTATAAGTTAAAGCAAAATTCAATGTAACTCGTAAGAAAAAGAATCAAGATAAATTTCCTTCATAACAACAGGGCTCTGGCACTGTAGAGGCGTGGGTTTGCCGCCTTCGACGGCCCTTTTAGTTCATATTGCCCATGAGTCGCATTGGCATCACTACGGGAAGGGGCATGGGGGCACATGTCCCCTCAAATTGGCTGGTCAAAAAACCCAACAAAACATTTACGAAAGTAGGAAAGGAAAAGAAGGGAAAAGAAAATGAAAGAGAAAGGAAAGAAGAGCAAACAAAAAGAAAGTGGAAGAGAAATACCCGGAAGCGTTCGCTCCCTTCGCTCACTCGCATTTTAAGTATCTTAAGCAATGCAGGTTATAGGGTCTATATTAATAATTACTATTCTTATAAAAGGGTATTGGTTTGTATCTTGTGTCTCCATCTAATGTCATATTATTCTTTTACTTATAAAGAATTTTAGTATTATATATATATATAATATGACTGCAAGCAATCGGGCGGAGGTTGACCTAAAATAGATGAATTTCAGTGGATAATGGTCTGTGACCAATAGCCTATTCCTATCATACCCACTATGAGAACGGAAGATGCCGATAAAATATACACCATCATGAGAATGGAGAAATAATACACTAGAACCTGGGGGGGGGGGAGGCCTTTCATGAAGGAACTTGTCGGATAAAATGTCCGACAAGTCAATTATATCCGACAAGTTCAGAGAAATCAGCCAATCAGACTTAAGAATATTTCTCAAAACTTGTCAAATATAATTGACTTGTCAGATATTTTATCCGACAAGTTCCTTCATGAAATGCCCCCCTGTTCTCAGTATACAAAATTCCAATTTTTTATCGCTCGTAAAATCTAGGAACAAGATGGTTTCCAGTAGCGTGATGCCGGAATATCATAATATTTGGGTAACTATCCTCGGATGCGGCATGAAGATGTACTTAATAAAATCAATTATTGTATTTTGATGACGAATCTACGTTTTAAAGAAAATAAAGTTTCTTGTCGCAGAATGGTTACGGACGGCAAGCGAAGTGCCCAAACAGACTCATATTCGGCTGATAGCTTAGGTGATGGAATTATCTTATAGCTTATAGTGATTTTGGTGACGAAATCACACTTCTGTACCGTGAAAAAAGAGAAGTAAAGTTAATGAAATTTCAGATGAGATCACTACGAACACAGTACAATACATTAATAATAACGATAATGATTGATAATAAGAATAATAATTATAATAAAAATGATTATGATGATAATAATAATAATGATAATAATGATAATGATAATAATGATACTAAACAGAATGACGGAAATAGTTAAGATAGATATGAAATATCAAATCTGACATTTCCTTTTCCTTGTTTCCTGTTAATGTCACTTTCATATATTTACATGTTTTATTTTTATGTCTACATGTCTCTGTATCTTCTGAATATGTAATTTCCATTGAGTTACATGTAAAGAGAACAAATTCCCATATGGACAATAAACGATGAATTGATTTAATTCACATAATTATCATAATTGTTATTGTCATTATTATCGTTATTATTACCATTTTTTCAGGTTTATCAACAAAACTCCTTTGAGCTTCTTCCCGCTTCCCACCCCCTCTCTCCACCATACTTTCAAAGCGTTCCCGCTTCTCCTGTCAATCAATTATTATCAGTTAAAATAAAGAATAGATCTAATCTTAAACACCCCCCTCTAAAAAATCCTGGCTACGCCTATGCTCGTTTTCATGCTTTTTCTGTTTGCTGAACAGACAGCGTTCATGATATTCATCGTAATACAAGAAATGTATTTAAATGATGACATTTTTGGGGTAAATTGTTAATCAATAGTCCTAATCTATATAGGTCTCTCAAAATACTGCTACCTTACTTAAACCAGTGGGACCGTCTTAAGTTGATAAAACACGCAAAAATGCATCAAATTGCACCGTTTAAACATTAAAAAGTTCTCACTGTGTGTGTGTGTGTGTGTGTGTGGGGGGGGGAACCACCCTCTTCCAATACCCCCCCCCCCCACCACAAACCGGTAAGATCAAATCCTGCAATGGCTACGACCTATACAACCCACCTTGGAAATTTGGAAATCGAAATATAAATGATGAACCTGCTGATGGTTTGGTGTAGGTATTGGCATACAAATGATGCACTGCACCAATTTCTATATTAACTCATGATTCTTTAGATCTACCGAAAATTCTTTCTTTCTTGTCTTTATAGCTTGTCTTGGCCTCACGCAAACACAATTATTGCGAAAGTGCATGCTCAGGCATGGCTAGTAGAGTACATGGCCTGAAAACTTCACCCGCTGAAGTCTATCCCCGCTGAACGCTAGTTGGCGCACTCCTCCCAGCGTTTCACTTTTCGACCGAGAGTTGGCCATCTTATGAGCTAGAAGTATTACAATAGAACAAAACGTGCACTCGACGTTTGTGGATGTGATGTGGGTGTACGGTAAGCGGTACGGTCCCAGCGTGGTCCCCGCCCCCCCCCCCCCCCAACACCCCGCCCCAAACTATCGAAGCATGGTAACGTAGGGTCCATGGTCGAAGCAAATCCTCTCGCCGCGTTCAACCATGGACCTACAACGAACAGTGTGGCAGATTGGTAAATAGCAAAGCGTGCGCCTAGCCTCTAACGTGTTACTCTCTACGCTGCTGGTGGATGGATCACGGATTGCATGGAGGCGCAGCGCAGCAGGCTTTACCGCGGTTTCACGTCAGTAGCAGGCTAGCCGAGAGGAGCTGAAGCTGTGTGGGGTACGGGTGGCGAGGCGGTGGTCGGTCTGGCCGGAGGTCTCCATGCGAGTCACTGACACTGGTTCAGTTCGAATCCAGTCTGGGTATGTATGCCCATAACTCCATTCTTGTTAAGACTAAAGCTGCTAACAAACAGGAAATGATAAAAAAATACAGTTTTCCCCGAGCTGTTGGAACCTGGAACCATCTGCCAGGACCTGCGCTGTGGTCACAATTACCAACCCATTAACATTCAGAGAGGCTGCTCTTCCACTCCAGTCATCCGAGTGATGCAGCCTACTGACACTGTTGGGTCACACATGCTCTAAGAAAAGATGCATGTTTTTTTACTAGCACTATGCACCATCACTTTTATTGTACATTAGTGACATTTAAAATCATCCTGTTCACCTTTTCACCTCTCACTGACGCACAACACTTCATCCCGGGATAGTCTCAAGGAACTGCTGAAAGGGATTACCCCAAGGTTCAAGGTTCAAGTACAGGATTTAAAAAAAAAATTAAATCATAACTTCTAACGTTAGACTACTTCTTCAATATTATACTAATGATGCACAGGAAAGAGTGCGTTAGTGAAGGTGCGGCGCACTCGAGAGTATTGACAATGGTGCAACATGCACGAGGCGCAGCCGAGTGCATGTTGCACCATTGTCAATACTCGAGAGTGCGCCGCACCTTCACTTACGCCACGAAATAATCCTGTGCATCATTAGTTTTATAAAATGGGTCTATGAGTTATTTACTTACCTATAAACGTCGAAGTGAAGTAAACGTCAACCAAATTCAAGATGAAGAAGTAGTGAAGTGAAGACGTCGAAGTGAAGTGAACGTCGAAGTGAAGTGAACGTCAACCAAATTGAAGATGAACAGTGAAATGAAGACTAATGGGCAATTCCGTATGGGAAGGGCAAAAACAGCAAAATTCAAAGTTAAGTAAATGCTCAGAAATTTAAGTTTCCCGTACAGACGGATTGTTGTATTTACGGAAACAAAAAACCCTTTTTCAATAACTTTCCTCGTTTTTGTTGTACACACTTTTAAAGTTGGAAGACTATTTATTGTATTTATCTAAAATTTTGCAATATTAAATGAAAATTTAAAATGAAACAACTTAAATATCTCTCTGCTTTATCCATACTTCCACATCTTTCTTCCTATGCTTCAACAATCACATTTAATGAAGCATTCAGTCACTCTCCTCATGATATTTTTTTGAGAAATTTTCAAAATCTACTGACAAATTGACGTAATTCCGTTACCATAAAATTGAAAAAAGTTTTCTCCTGAACAAACTAATCACTGATTTTTTCTCCCCTTGTAAATTTTTTCTCTACATGTGACTCTCTGAAAACTCACAAAACATTTTGTGAAATATCTCCTTCAGTTCTTCTGTAATTGTGGTAACGGAATTACATGGTAACGGAATTACACGCACATCTAATATCGAAGAGAATGACATAACCTACTTTCGTGCCAATATGTATGTGAACTGTTCATGAAATAGTATCAGGGCATTATCATTGAGCTTAACAGTGTTAGTGATTGGCAGTAAAGGAGTGAAAGTTGAAATATATACATGGTATGATACACTGACATGACTCAGCATACAATAGCTGGATGCCTCTGACAGTGAGTTCTGACATCAGGGTACACGCTTGACAAGACTTCTTGTGCTGAAAGTCTCCTCCCTTCTTTCACCTTTTCTCATGTACAAGAACTACATGGAGACTGTGCTAATTGATAACTTTATAAGGTTTGCTACAGATACTCATTCTCAAATGTTAAAAATCATACTGAATTCTGAGATATCAGAATGTATGTTTTCTTGCTAAAAAGTCTCATGGTTTCATACAAAATCTAAGTATAGTGATGAAGGACTATTGAATGGGTATGATGCAGCATAAATTGAACAAAGGTTAGAAAGAAGAGGAAGGATATGCAATTTCTTTAAAAGGAAAAGAGAGCACTGCTACTGACAGAGAGAAATGAACAGGATAATTTTCATGAGGAAATATCAAGAATTTAAGAGAAGGATCATACACAATGTGATAGAAGTCATTATTTGACATGGGATGCCCACTAAATGTGACACCTTTGATCTTTCTGTATGAAAGGCTTTATTATCACCAAGTTGATAGTCTGACCTTTTATTGAACATGTCCTGTTTTCATCAAGTCCTTTATCTTTAATGGTAGGTGTATGACTATGACCTTCTTTCATCTGTTTCTTAGATCTTTCCTCCACAGAGACATGTATTTTGATTTTCATGCCCATTTGATACAGAGCATCTGCTACCCTTTGAAATTTGTTCTTTAATCCTTTCTTTTTAAAAGGAATAAAGACAAAAACACCATTTGTGACGAACATTTACCCAGTCAGTAATTGTGATACAGCTCTAAAATATAACATTTAGGCCTATACTTTCCTGTCCTACAAAGATTTTAAATGTTAAAGTCAATGGGCTTCTGCTTCTACCTTTACTCTTCATGTTACCATTTGCTGTACAATCCAGTTTCCTTTCATACAAGTGCCATTACAATGTATTTTATCATTTGCTTTCAGGCAGTCAAAATACAACTTACTGCAAAAGAGAAGATGCACACTTCCTGTGAGTAAATATATGGCAACACTCAGGATGAGAAAATAGACAAAGTCAAAGAAGAAAGACAGAGACAGGAAACTTGTAGGAAATTTATAGGCCAAGTCATGATTACAGTCAATGATCAAATCACTGTCGTGTTTCTGAAGACGTCATTTGGAAATTTTGTGTGGTCAGAAGTAAATACTAACATTATTCACAGGTTGATTAATCTGACTCTAACACAGTGAGCTGCAGATGGATAAAAGAGGCCCTCTTACCTTTCTATGAACTAACAGAATTTGGTGGACTCACTCTAATGGTTCAAAAAGTTGTAGTTTGTTAAAGTTATTTTGCTATATTCTATTTCATTTTAGTTTAGTTCATTTTATTTTGGTGGGCTTACATGTTGTAGGACTTACACTGTAAGGGAATTATCAAATTATGCACTACATTATTTACCAGGGGGCAACTTCAGCTATTAGTAAAATGTCACAAGTTTTTAGTGATTAATATATTAAAGCCACAACATATAAATAATAATGATTGAGCACTGGTGCAGTACCATAGTCATATAAGAAAATTTTCTTTTCAATTTATGATTGAATTGTAATTTCTTATATTTGTCATTGAACCACAACTGCATCTCTTCACTTAACAAATTAAAAGTTTCAAGCATCCTTAGTGTTCAATGATGGGGCTGCACACTGTGCTCTTGCACTGTAAATTGGCACTTTATGATTTAGATTTAAATTCAGTGTCAATCCGGACAGTTTTTTATTATTTTCTTGTGCATGTGCACATAATATTTATGTACAATACTTGTAAGTAATTCACACATATTATCAATTATTGGCATATTTAGGAAGAAGAAAACAGAGAAATGTGTCTTGCATGATATCAACTAAAGAAATACAAGAAAATTTGAGTATTGTTGACTGGATTTATAGAATTGTACTTGTGTAGGGCTATTCTAGCGTAATTCCGTTACCACGTGTCTTGGATGCCATTTACCTGGAGAGTGTGAAATTCTTAACTTGAAAGTAGACAAATTTTGATGGATGTGGTACATGAAAGTTACAAGATCTTGATTGACATAGTTACAACTTCAAATCATAGTCGTTGGCATGAAAATTTTATGTTTTTTTGACAATAAAAACTCATTTGGCATCTATACACTTGTAGCAGTTCAAGGTCAAAGGCTAGAGAGTACTTATTTAGTGGTTATATTATAGCCAAAGGCATAAACAATCTTTATCAAGACATTTCAGAATACATGAGTACCAAGAATGTGTATTTTTTCCAGTGTATTTCAGAAGGCGTAATTCCGTTACCATTTGTGTAATTCCGTTATCACTGACTTTACAGGGAAAAAGCCTGCTGCTGGGAAAATGTGATGAAATATATGAAAAACAATAGAACTAAATTGAAGTTGACACAATCAAAGATGAAATCAGACAACAACCTATAGTGTATGTGTTATAGATTTCAGAGAAACAACTCCCAAAGTCAGAGTTGAAGTTGTGACTCAATTTTCTGGTAATTCCGTTACCATCGCACATAGACCTCCTTTGTAACCAACCAAGTGAGAACATCTAACAAATTTGTATTTGGGGTGACAGTGTGAGTACCTCTGCATCTTTTAAATGTATCAAGAGAAGGCAAAGTAATCAATCCAGTATACAGGGTGAAAGAATATGAGCCAAAATTCTCTGATTTGTAATTCCGTTACCGCGGAATTGCCCTAATACAAACATCAACTCGTGTAACGTTACAAGTTCCAATTGCCTTACTTATGGTGGAAGTGCACCTCGCAGTTCTGGAAATGGAAGTGAGGTGCACTAGAAGTGCGAACTTGAGGTGAGTTTTGTAAAATGGAGACACTTCGATACCGATACTCCTGAACCTGACTCTGCGTCTGAGAACTCTGAATAGAAATTGACAATTCCTCTGACTCTGTTCCATAATCATGACGATTATGTTCTTCACCAGCAACAGTAGTAGATCTAACAGTAGCTTAGTAGTAACACTGGCATCAGAAAGATCATGTCTTTGAAGTTCTACGCTCTTCTTGGACTGTGCTTAATACAAGAACTGCCTTGTACACTCTATTTCAGCTTTACAAGAACTGCCTTGTACACTCTATTGCTTTTCGGAAATGTGCTTTTGTCACAAATGTCAAAATCTTGTTCGTCTAGTCTAGATAGTGACGCTGTACTGCATACCTGATTGACTGAATACTACGTTTGCTGTTTGATGTGCCGTCCTCCTTCCTTGATCCAAATTTCATGGGAAATATCAGTCAATGAAGTCTTGGTAAATTTCACAAAGGACTCAAATCTTTGCCCCCCTCCCACAGTAGGGAGAATTTTTGAAAATCTGTGTGTGAAAATGGCGTTTTCTTGCATCTAAAACACCACTATTTTTGGTGTAGAGGTCATTGCCAAATTAACCCCCCCATGAAAATTTGTAAAATTTAGTTGCATTTTCCTGCAATGTAAGGCCAGTTGACAACACAGATACAAAGAATTGGGGACCTTGGAATAAGCACTGTCAGCCTAATACTTTCATTATGAACAGCTTGTCACTGATACTCACTGGCAAATCTCAAATAGAAAAAAATAAAATTACAAGTAAAAAAAAAAAAGATAAGATAAAAAAAAAAATGGTCCCTGGATTTTTTTTTTTTTTTTTTTTTTGGGGGGGGGGGGGGGGGGGTTGCAACCCTCCAACCCCCCCTCTAGATCGGCTTCTGGTCACATGCATGGCCCTTGGGCCTATCCAACCAACTTTGATAAGGAAGCACATCAGGGAATAGTTGAAACAGACACACACACACACACACACACACACACACAAAACTCAACAACAACAACAACAACAACAAACCCTTTTAAGATACAGTGTTCAAATAAAAATTTAGCAGTTACAGCGACCCCAAACACGTACTACTGGTTACAGCGCCCTGGGGTTAAATATTGGTACTGTATGATAGCTGTTGATGGCGAACTTGAGCATTGGAGTCCTGATAGGGAGGTATTTAGACAGTAGAGAAGGGGTGGTGTTATTTTCTTCATAATTCGTACTACACGGTAACAACTGTATACCTAGATTCTTCATAGACATTTTGTGTGGCTTTTGCCTTTGTGTTCCATATGCTCCAAGCTGCTCTTCCAATGCTCATGTCCATGAATGGGGTTTGGATATAAGCATGAGGTTCTTGATTTTCACAATTTAAAGCAATATTGTAAAATTGTAAGCAATTCAAAGGGTATTTCCAAGTACAGTGTAAATATATGTTCAAATCCTGAATAAAGTGTTGTATGGTACTTAATGAGAGTATTTTACAGAACAAATATTTCCACTACCGGTATTTTTTCAGATCTTGATCTTCTCGTTAAGTAGGCCTACCCCATGCATGCTGCCATGACTGAAAATAAGAACAAGATAAGAATATTTGCAGAAATAGTAAAGATACCTCACAAAAAATTTATTTCATTTGTTTTGTGCACATTTATGCATAGATTGGTTTTGGGTTACGCCATTTCCTGACCCACTTCATCTGACACACTCTTTCTGACACACTTTTTTTGCCATTCATTTTGTACACGGGGCAGTTTTCATGAGACCGCCTCTGTTATTGGCTACTGTACTAATGAATATTCAACAGCCTTACGATTTTTTTCTGTGTCTGTGATTGGCTTTTAGCTATTGAATACCTAATACAGTGTACTCGTAGTTATCGGCCAGCTACCTAGAGTGATTCAGCAAATCACGTACTGTACGACTACTAATAACATGTTAGCGAGAGTGTCGAGCAACGCACCGGCCAACCGGCCGACGGCCGTGCGGGCCAGCTCCAAGGATCAATAGAAAGTGTGCACGTTCCCAGTCGACGTCGATAGAGTATTTATATATCGCGCACATTATACTTGAACAACTGACGTTGGTCAAAGCTTTATGTCGCAAGTTTCAAGGTCCCTATCTATTGTTAGATTGAAGGAAACATTGATAAACTGATGATATTTATTTGAGATATCAGACCCATCCGGACTAAAAACTTGCAAAATTTACTACTTGTACATACCTTCTCGTGGAGTGCCTCACGTCATAATCGGTCTGTACGGGATCGAAAGTCATGCAAGCTACAGTTGCTGTGACGCGTTTTCCCCGTGCAGCCGTCGAGTGTTCCCCCTCACTTCTTTACACTCGGATCGTTGTTTTTTTCAGTGCTTTGTAACATTATGCTGATCTCTATGTGTAATGTACATGCCCTGTCGAGTACCGGTAGTCTATGGACGTGCGATTTGCAATTGCAGTTCATTATCTGTAAAAAGCTTGTACTTCCAAATAATAGATTAGTTAACACGTTGATCGCCACTTAAAGAGGAATTCCACCCTAGAAATAAATAGATTTCAAAAGAAAGAAAACATTTCTGTGCAGAACTAAGCAAAAATCGGATAAGAAATGAGGAAGATATGACATTTTGAAATTTCCCTTTTTTCCCTTATGAATATTCAAATGAGCGAGTTGATGATATGTCATTCCCTCACAATTTTTCATATATATTTAATATGAAATTCAGGAAAAAAAATTGTTTTTAGCTAATACGGGTAAGAGCACTTTCCAATACTATAATATATCAGAATTAACATTTGTTCTTGCTTATTTTGGGTGGTTATATATGGCAAGTTTTAAATTCATACAGCTGAAACATGATATTTTTGTCATTTCTGTATATAAAATGAATAAGATATTGTGAGGGCATGACATCAACTTGCTCATTTGAATATTCATAAAGACTGGTCAAGAAGTGTTTTCCGAAAAATTGTGAAATTTCAAAATATCATAACTTCTTTAGTTCTTATCCGATTTTGATCATTTTTGCACTCTTTTGTAGGCAATTTTTATTCTTATTTATGAAATTGATAAAATTCTGGAGTGGATGTAATGTACATTAGGCCCTATGTGGTGATTGTATAACCCTTCCTTACAAAAATGTTCAGTGATACTCGATTGGTCTCTGTATGGTATACCATAGAAACAATGATAAATTTACATGTAGTCTAAGATGCATGTTGACTTGTCTTGATTTATACTACCGTGATCCTCACCTACAGTGGTCAAAAGCATAATGAACCAGGGCCCCGTTGCAAGAAAGTTGCAATCAATTGCAAATAATTGCTAATTTTGAAACAACCATTCTGATTGGCTCAGGGTCTGCCCTATTAAGAAGACATGCATGCAACAATGATGTTGATTGGCCAGTGACAATCAGTTGCAAGTTGCGTTTAAACGCAAAGTTTCTAGCAACGGGGCCTGGTTGAATTACCAGATCACAAAAAACAACAACGAACAAAAACACACCTTCCAAACACAGATTTCAGATAAGATATTGTAATGTATTTTACTGCACATAACTTGTTCCTCGCTTGCTATGTCTTATGTTGATCCTAATAGGAAACAGTGTTCCTGAAGGAACTTCACAAGATGGCCATAATTCAACTTGTCCAAAGGACCCATTACATTTAAAGCGAATATAAAGCTGGAGGGTGCCTCACACACTCCATGTGTGTGTGTGTGTGTGTGTGTGTGATTTCAAGATTCCAGATGCACTCGAGTACACTTGAATTCTCAGGCAAATGTGGTTCTCGGTAGCCTATTGCATGGACAGTTTTGAACAGCTACGAATGCAACGTTTGGCATACTTTGACTTGTGTGACAGGCCTTTAATAGTCAGACTATGTTTGTCAGAAAAAAAAAATAAATACATGTTCTTACTTATCACATCCACTGTAATTCAAATGATGTACTTGTTCAATAATTCTTGGCAACAGTTCTTCACATTCACACTCAAAGGATGTCGGTCCACGAGTCACATAGAACAATCAAAACTCCTATAAACAAATACTTAACTTTCAATCTCCGCTTTGTAACTGATGTACCTTGCATAAAGTGCACACTTCAAAATCACAACTATTGCAACATTAAGGGAGAAAATAACCAGAGACTAGAGGTATTAAGTGGTGATGTTTTTATTACTGAGCTCAAGTCAGCTCTCCAACAATCGCCTACAGCTGGCGTTAACAAAAAGCATTAAAACCTTCTCTCCTCTTAACAAAAATATCTACATGTACCAACATAATGTGTCAAAATACACGCAACTTAAACACTCAATATAACACTTGTAGCGCAAGAAAAAAAAAACACTAAATTCTTACTTTGCAATCAACACCTGGGATGTAAAACCCTAACGACTGGTGCTTACAACGGCATTTATTAACACTGTAATTTTCATCTTAAAACTGTAACAATAAACTGTGTGGGCTAGCGTAATATCCAGGCAAAGATTGATCCACATGCATGAATGTGAATTTGCAAATACATGTACATGTACTTGTACATAATAGTACCTTAATCATTGTTCTACCATTACAAACAGATAATGACAAATCTTATTAGCACCTTCGTTACAAAATAACGCAATCAATCCTCAAAACTATACCTCCTTTCTTATACAATATATAGTGTGGCACACGCTGTAAACAATACAGGCAGCCAATAAACACTGAACTACTGAAAACATGACAACCCATATGCCGGCACACTGAATGCCGCATCTTCCACTATACCACGACATTAACATTACCCTAAATACTTATATACACTGTCTCAGCAGTGCTTGAAATAAAGTATAACCATATGACATAGAGATGGATTAATTACATCTCTACTTCAGAAAAGAAATTTTTACCTGTTAGAGTACTTAAGAATATCGCATCCAGTCCAACAAATGAACCAACAAAATCCTACAAACAAAAATGGACACAATCACTATACCCTCACTACAGTATGTATGCATAAGAAATGAATGATCAAAGCAGACTGTAACCAATGCAAGTTACATTTTTGTAAAAAAAAAAAAAAAAGTGAGACACAACCTTAACTAACAATAGGTACAATATTACATGTCTGACAATTGCTTGAAATCCAGCACACAGTGAATATGATACTCGAAATGCAAATGTCTATCAAAAGCCACATAAATATGCATGGTATTCGTAGACAATGTCTGTCTGTGAGTGTGTGTGTGTGTGAGTGTGTATGTATGACAGCTAAGACAGTGGGTGTGGTAAACAAACTTTAAATCAGCCTGGTTGGGATATAAACAAAAACAACCAATACTACACAAAAACTATACTATAGACATACATAATACATAAAAACTATACTATAGACCTATACAATACATAAAAACTATACTATAGACCTATACAATACATAAAAAAAACTATACTACAGACCTATACAATACATAAAAACTATACAATAGACCTATACAATACATTAAAACTATACAATAGACCTATACATTTAAAAAAGATTCTTCTTATGTCATACAATTTTGTGTTTTCTGTCTATGAACATTAACAGGTAATAGACTATGGTCAACTCTACACTTGTGCATGAGTAAAGGCAAATTTCTTGTGCAGCTTTTTGTGTGGCGACAGAAGTTAAGAGATTTACCGATGTTACATGCACACCATGTCTCCATTACACAAACAGAATGGAGGCCCTTTTAAATAAGAATGCATTCTACACACATGATTATAATCCACCATGCTGAGGTCGATTATTTTGGCTTAAATGGAAATCATTCAGTGGCACTACAAGGCAGTTTTTCTACAATCCATCATTAAGGAGAAATATGTACTTCCATTGTAGATCTCTGTCATGTGCTATGCTATAATTCTGTAAATTATTACCTGTATTACATGGACACCATGTCTGTAATATCGGTATTACCAAATGACATGAATAATGCTTCTACTGGCATCTCAACACGACACTCTCAACTATTGATTTGATAATGAGAGATATAAAATGTAAAACCTCTCAAATGCATATTAACTGGGAACAGTTCAACGGGAATTTATGGAGTTCTATGCAATTTGGTCATTTCAAGACAATACCGATGTTACACTGGACACCATCACAAAAATCAATGCCACGCAAAAAGTATTAATGTTCAGTGTCCTAATAACTGCATACAAGCAACTTTAACAGTCATATGGATACTTTAACAACTTATTTTAGTGAAGCTGCCCTTCATAGAGCTGGATAATTAACAATCTGAATGCCAAGGTTACGTTTTGTGTGGTGGACACCATCCCAGCACAGCAAGGTTTGACCAAGAAATATGGAAATGACAAAACTTTCCTGCCATTATGCCATATGTTTTTAGTATCATGAATAAAAATGCTATTTCAACCCATACCCATGGTGCCCCTTCTCAGCATTGAAATAAAGATACCAAGCAAAATACCGATGTTGTATTGTTACATCCTTTTTTATAATGTGGACGCCATATGTAACATTGGTAATGACAACTTTGTGACATCTCTCTAAGAAATATGAGTTTGGAAGGTACAATTTTTATTGAATAACAGCTTAGGAAAGTACTAGTGTGTGCTTAAATCATACATAGGTAGTAACTCAATACTCTATTATGAAAATAACCTGTTTCAATGTCACACAAAATGATGGTAAAATGACAGTGGATACCAACAAATAAATACATTTTTCCACCAACTTGCTTACTTGGGAATCATGTTTAGTGTCCCATGGTAATAACCTTCTGAGTACATTCACACATTACACAAATATCTTCTGTAAGAACAAAACACGTTGACAAAAAAAAAAAATTGTGAAAGTTGAAATATGCACACATAGTAGCCTGGATCCCTACTTCTTGGAAATACCCATTTATATACTACTTTTGGCATGGGGATTATCATGATATAAGTTGCCAAACTCTAATCTATGTAGACTAACTGAGATTCATCGAAACCAGGATTATTACCTGCTTTGATGCATTCTGTTTGCACATGGAAATGCTTGTTGCCAGTGTATCTAACCCACTGCCTCTGCTGCTTGTTGTACACCAAGTAAGTCTGTCTGTGTGCAACACACATATCTGTCTTGGTTAGTGTACCCGCACATCCAAAGCATGTGCGGATGCTTGTCCCTGCTACTGGTTTCACAAGAAATGGTTCACCCAAGGTTGGTGGGCAACTTGGTTTTGGTGGGGTTGCTTTGAGAAGTGGTTGCGATTGTGTAAAGGTGGCTCGCAATGGCCCGGTCAACTGGACATCATAATGTGTGCCAGCAGGTTCAATGTCATTGATGCGCTCACTTAAGGGGGTTCTGTTGTTGTCGGTGCTTCTTCCTGTGCGAACTCTGACTCCTCCTTTCTTGCCAGCACTACTGCTGGCATTCATATTCGCAACACTGTCTGCATCACTATCCTTGTGCGACACGAAAGTGATGAAGCGTTCAAGATTTCTGTCCTTGCTAGCATGGACCAATGTGTGTTCGCAAAGCTTGTAGGCTTTGAATGTTGGACACTTGCAGATGTATGTGCCTTTTGATCTTGAAGTCACCCAAAAGGCTTCTTTCGTGCCTGCCCCCGATTTCTGGAAAATCAAATTTTCCTTGCTGAATCCTTCTCTGAAAGATACCTTCTGGGTCCTGCTTATTATCAAGTTTCGCTGAACATCACTCATGTACAGCAAAGCATCAAGGCATCCCACTTTTATTTCATCAGGGTCTTGCTGCTTTGCCCCAGCACTAGTTCCAGGGGATTCTTCTTGTGTTGTCACAGTGTGATTGCCTTGCTCTGGCCTGATAGGGATCTTGTTGACATCAATGCTCACATTGGCTTGCTTCCCTTCACCATACAGGATCTCCCTTTGCACTGCTTTTTCCTGGTATTCATGACGGAGGGAGTACGGACCAGGATTGCCAATGAAAGCATACTTTACGTTGATTTGTTGCGCCTTCACTAGCTCACGCATGTCTTCCACAAATGTGGGTATGTCCTTTCTCTCCCCACTTTGCCAACGGCGCATGGCAGCATGCATGGATTCTGGTGCATTGTTGTCAGGAATCTTGCTAATTAGGTGAAGGTCTTGGGATAGCTTCACCCTGCAGTGGTCATAGATGATCTGAGCCATGTTCTTCACAAAGTAGTTGAAAAACTGTGGGTCTCTGTGTCCCACCTCCAGCTTTTCCAGCATGTCCCACTTGGTTTGAAGTTTTCTGACATTGGTGTTGTATTCATCGAAAGTTTCTGAGTGAATAAGTCCTTTGTTGGTTCTATCACCAGACAAGTCCTTGATGACAGCATTGTGAAATGAGAGAGACAGTGCCAAGTCATTTCGAACTTTGTGCTTGATATTTCTCTCTATGTGGGTGAGGCATCTCAGGGACAGGGCACATGGAAATGCCTCTGATGCTGCCTGTTGCAGGGCAACTTCCCCGTCACTGATGAAGGCCTTCAGATTGTTGGCCAGTTCTGGTGCATCTTGTGTCATGGCATCAAACAGAATGCGATAATTGTGCCTTTGGAGTCGGTGAGTCACCATCATTGGTCCCATCAGGGTTGGGTATGTGCCTTTGCTGGTTTCCAGAAATGGATGCCTATAGCTTGTGGTCACCACATAGAATTTGCCAAACTGGAAAGTTGTATCAATTCCAAGTGCACTACAAGGGTAGTCATCATTACAGCAAAACTTCTTTATGTCATCAAGTTGCGCTTCGTTGAACAGGGCAATGGATACAACATTCCCGCTCACATGATGGCATTTGATAAATGAGTCCTGCTCCTCTGCCATTTTGTGGCAAATGTCAACAAATGCACTCTTCTTCTTCTGTTCCTTTTCTTTCATCCATCTCACATGCCTGTATGTTGGAAGCTTGCTTGGGTCTGGAAGTTCATCATCACTTGGTACAATCTTCTTTGTCACATTATGTACGACACGTTTCAAGCTTTTGACATTCTTCATTTCCTTTGCAACCATTTGAGATGTACTTGGCCTTACTTGTCGGTGCCCCAGTTTGAGCTCAGATTGGTTGTTTAAACCGATGTACTGAATGAACACCAGTGGATTTCCTTCGATAGAGATCATCACTTTTCTGCATCCTTTGGCTTTAGAATGAACCCATGTACTCTTCAGTACTTTAAGAACTTTACAGTTTTTGGGTGTCTGTTGGGTCTTTTTCCCTTTAGGCCACAATTTGTATGGCTTATTGAACTGCTCTTGCATCACATATGGTTTACAAACCTGACCTTTTTGCTTCTGCCATGGCATCTCATCACACGCACAATCACCTTCATCAGGAAGCTGACTTTTGTCCAACAAGAAGCACTTTGATGTCTTCACATTTACAGGAACTGATGTACAGATACAGTCCTGCTTGGCAAGTAGAATGAATGTGATTGCCTGTGGGATGTCAACACCTTCCCTATGGAAATGGACGCACTGTGATGAGCACTGGCTGCATCTGTAAAGCAAAGAATATGTACACATCGAAATGAATAGCAAATATGAGATCAGAATGAGGGTGGAACCACGTCATCCTGACTTTAACAAGAGATCCAGTTGGTTGAATGCTCACCTGATCACTATTTCAACAACTTCCATGCACTTTACTATTATATGACTATCCTATGAGAAGGACATAGCAACGGGGGAGGGGGATGTTTTCCATTTACACTTTCACACTACCAATGAAACCTGCCTACCTTGTCCATGTGTACTAAAAAAACAATTGTAATGTGACAATTGGCACCCAATGTCGTCCGAACCTACTTCTATCATTTTGGATTAAGAGAAGAAAATATTTCAAAGATTCTCTGATTTGGATCTCTATCCTACTGATACACTGTACCTGCAAAGTCTGGTGAAAATTATAACCACATATCTGGTATTTCTATGAAGATCAAGCATGGAAATTGATCCCTAATTTGCTTGTTTTTATTGATAGCAAAACCTTAACAAGGCATACACGAAGCAATTTCTCGCCAGCCTGCATATCGCAATTTGTGTTTACAGTGTTTTCCACTGAAGTTCATTGAGCTTTTGAACTTGTCAGAATGCACTAAAGATCAGGTGAGCTAATATGAACATTCCAGATTTGGCTTTTGACTTTGAGACATACACTTTGTGTCTATAAACATGCATGGCAATACACATTCAGCAAGTTAAGATTCGTCAAAGGGATTTTGCAAATACAATGGTAACTCATTGTAAAGAGCACTATATAACAAGGCTATTTTGCCAGTTCCACATCCTCATATTTTACTGTTTTGGGTTGTTTTTTTTTGGCCCCGATACAAAAAAAGGTTTTAATCAGTCCAAGCAACTACCCTGTAGAGGATAACGCAAAAATCCCCTATACGGGATAAAATTTGACGTCCGCTCGAATCATGTCAAGTCTGGCTCAGTGTGACCGAAATCGCTTTCACGTGTGAAGTCTATGGCGACCGACCGAACCGCTTTGACATGCCTTCGTATAAACACACACGGTATTTTTTCCACACCGCGACACATGCTCATTTCTTCTCAGATTGAAGATTAGTATTTTTTCTTTTCTAGAAAGTTTACAGGATACTCGCGGTGTGCTTAATTCACATGCTCTCTTCAAAGCATGATATGTTCTAAAATTTTGTTCATCTAGACTCATTCAATCCGTTCTGAATTTGGCAGGATGTTGTTAATGGACCAGAGAAAAACATGCACACACTGTACACTGCACACAGCTAGCCCACCCAATAGAGTAGATTGTGTGATCTGTGCGAAGACTGTGTTGCGTAAGTCTCCGGCCGGTGTGTCGGTTCGGTCGGATTGCAAGTTTGTGTGTAATTTCAAAATACGGTGCGGACTCTGTTCAGAAGGTCACCAGACCACCGTGGTACAACCAGGCAGGTAACGCTCGCACAAACCTGCAGAACTGGCATATTTGGGTTAATGAATTGGAGCGACCTGAGACGAGAATAGAGATAACGATCATACCGCTTCGTTGAGTCGCAGAATCGCCCAGTGAGGTTAATTCGTGTTACTCCTCTATAGGGTAGTTACTTGGACTGTTGATATGAAGAGATACTTTTATCAGGCTGGAGGAGTCCATTATAACAAGGTTCTCTTGTATTATATATTCTGCCAAAATATGTAAACTAAATGTAACATCAGAATCTTAGTCATCTTTAACCTACTAATGTCCAGATCGATTTCTGTGGTTTTAAGGACTTGTGAGGTAATAAATATGACCTCTTGACTTGAACATTCTCAAACAGTAATCTCAGATGAGTACATGCACAGTGTAATGCCAACATGACAATACGTGCACCAATGCATTGATCCATTCACAATGGAAAGGAAATTTGTCTATCCGTTTTGACACTATTTTGAGGGGTAAAACAGCAACAATGTAGAATCACACACTTCTAAGCTTTTATCACACCCAAAATTAATATATATGTACATCATTTCCAAATTGCAGCACATCAAGCTATCACATCTAATTTTTTGCCTTTATTTCATGACATATTTTGCAACTACATTTTGTATTCAAATGCATGATTCTATGTTCTTCAGATGTGACCGCCCCATGAATTCGGAATAATGTATAGTATGTGTAATACATTAGTTATTTTTTATACTGCTTTGATTACTTACACTTCAACTGGTGGAATTCCTTCGATGAGACACTCCCGGGCTTGTTTTTCTTCCTGTTAGTAAATGCAGAAATAAGTATACAACAACAACCTAACCATGTGGAGTGTTTATGATGACCTTTGACCTTCAGGTGACATGCATCTACAACCAAAATATGGCAATCCCCTTGTACAATTGACCACAAAGTTCAGTCCACATCGAAACATTACTGCTAAGCTTTTAAAGTATTTTTGGCATTAAAACATGGAATGACAGATGGACAACAGACTCCAGAGTGATCCATTCATTTCCCTCCACCTCGATAGGCTTGACAAGAATGCACCAGATATTTCATCATATTTTCCTATCACTTTACTACACATAGATTAGGCAAAAAAAAAAGAAGAAAAAACGTTGTATTGGCATAACAGGTCATATGAAATAGGTAGGGTATTTAGGTAGATTTTTTTAAAAACCCCGGAGATGGAATATGTTGACAGTTAATTTGCTATTGTGCTATCGTGATCGCGATAGCGAAGAATTTGTATTTTTGAAATCTCGAGGGACGGGAACATAAAACAGGATCGGTTGCGTTATGCCAATACAATTTTTTTTTTTTTTTGGGGGGGGGAGGGGGGGGGGCTTATTTGGACAGACCCCCCAAAACGCCAAATGTTCTTACAGGAAAAAAAAAAAGATCCTGAGATGATATCATTTCTCCTCACCATCTGGGAAAAATCATAATTTCAAACAGACAAGGCAATGTGGGACAGCCAGTGCCTATAATGGGTCTTTTAACACTACCATTCCACAATACACCTTCACTACCTTTCTTTTGCTATTGTAACAGAGCACTTAGCACTATTCCTCACAAGCATACCTTTTGAAATGCTGATATTTACTGGACAGTGTTAACTTCCCTTTAATCTATAGAATGCTGAGATAACTACATGACTCTACTGTATTGCATTATTTCTCTGAAGAGGTTTTGTAGTACATCTTGACAACATTAAAAGGCAGTCTAAGATGACAAATTAACAAGGAATTGAAAGGAAGGCATCTTTAAAGCCACACCCCAAAATGTGTTGTCTAGGCTTAAATCTCTTGTATTACATCTCATGTATCTTGCAGACTCAGTTCCAGGCAGCAAGATACATCTGTATTTGAAAATGCTAGGATGCAGGATTTGACTTGACCTTTTTTGCCATTTTGCCTGAACATTATGACTGTGCAACACTACTTCATCCACTAACATATGCCTTTAATCCATTCTAAGATGAAGGGAAAATCAGTGAAACTGACAAGAACTCTGTCCGTAGAGCTGTCAGTCAATTGCACACAAAATCTAATCAAGTCACTGCCGTATCATAATTCATCCTTGTATCAAGGTTTGTGAATTAAGCTTCATGTAGTCTCCATCTATTGCATGAACAATACAATTCTAGGATTCTATCATGATTTCAAATCCCTGGCCATCAGCCAATCAAGCAATTGCATCATATTTCATCCTTGTGAAATGACTTTCACAAAAACAGTGAATATTTGGGATTTGACCTTGACCGTTGACCCTGGCTTTCAACACATTTTGCCAAAAAAGAAAATGTAATCAGGTTGGACAAACAACCCAAAACATAATGCCTCCAGCACCACTTCTTTTCAGAGGCCTGCATATTTATGCTAAGTAGGAAAATACAGGAACATCAGAGTTGTAATAGGGTATTCCCAGACAAAACGGAATCTTATACTTTGGATATATCTTCCAAAGGGATCCTCCTTTTCCACAAAACAGTGTGCAAGTCCAAGTCCATGTAACTAAAGTTTTAAATGTGTCAAGAATGTTGGGACAGGTGCTGCTCTTTGGAAAAATTAGTAAAAACAAGCAGACAACTCACGAGAATCACTTGCTCATCGTCGCTCTCAAGCGTCAAATCAATCTCCTGCAATGAATATATTCAGTGAAAAGAAACTTGACATCACCTATCTCCAGATAATATACAGAGTGTCTAAAAAGAAAAAGTTTTTAAATGTTCCCTCACTGAAAAAAGGACAATTTTTGACAAATTTAACACTGTGTGTGATTAAATGTCTCTTCTTTGATTAACATACCAAGATGTCTGAAAATTCACTTTGAATGTTATGCATCAGTATACAGATGACACACAGGTCTGAGTGCGTCAGTGTGAATCGTGTGCATAAAGTAACTACGGAATACTTAACCAATGAGTCGAAGCCAAGTGGATTTAGCCGTAATTCCATAGTTAACGAATGCACACTATTCCCACTGACGCACGAAGACATGTGTGTCATCTGTTTTATAGAATGAAGGACATTTTTTTTGTTGTTGCCAGATTTCCATTTACTATCTAACCTTGGATGTATATCTTTTTGGCGTGCCATAGACGAAAACCATGCATTCAGTAATTACTGGATGCACAGTAACTTTATTGGATGTATGGTTCTAGCCAATAGGAGTCTCCTACTGAATGTGCAAATGCCTGCTTCATGTGTGAACTCATTGTTACAAGTGCGTGAACGTTTGCTACAAGTACATGATAACATGTTTACAGTAAGCTATTGTCATGTAGCCAGTAAAAATCAACACACTGCTCTCGACCAATGGCATCACAGGATTTTCTCTACCCTTTCTATAATGATTATTGGCCATATTTGTAAGGAGTATAGGTATAAAGGTTGTGCAGGAATTGGGTGTCCATTTTGGTTAAAGTACAATCCCCTGGCTTCAAAATTGCTGATTGTCACGAATTATGAATTTTGGTCATCTGATTGCTATGATATGTTATCATGCAAGACAAAGTGTGGATTTTGCTAACTCCCTAAGTTATTGAGCATTTTACTGGAGATCTAGCGGTAGCACCAGTATGATTTTTAGATATTTTAAGATACTGTTGAACAGTGCATTGTCATGGTAACATCAATTTTTTTTTTTGTAATGAAAATCATACCAAAATATGGTGAAATGAGCTAACTCCCTCAGTTCTTGAGCTTTTGACTTGAGAATTGGCACCTTGGACCAATGACATGTTTTGTCAATACATGGCCATGGTAACAGCATTTCTTGATAAAAACATGCAAATTATTGTGGATAGAGCTAACTCCCTCAGTTTTTGAGCATAATTGCTTGAAATTTGGCACATGTGACTGCTTCAGTATGTAGATGTGCAGACTTCATCTTTCATAAGTGTCAGATGGTTGGTTGCCATGGTAACAGCATTTTTTTTAATGAAAATCATACAAAAATGTAGTGGATTTTGCATTTGACTTTAGATTTGGCCAATGTGTCATGTGCCAAACAATTTTGTCAATGTTGAAGTATGTGTTGCCATGGTAACAACATACATTTCATAAAAAGCGTACCAAAATATCATGGATTGACCTAACTCCCTCATTTTTTTTTTTTGGAGCATTTGACCCAAATCTGTGCACTTGTGACCATTATAGAATGTAGATGCTAAAGCTTTATCTTTTGTCAGTGTCAAGCACTCTGTTCTGAATTGATCCAACTCCCTCAGATCTTTGAGCATATGACTTGAGACTTGTCACATGTGACTAACATAATTTTTTTACCTGAGTGAAACACATTTTCATCAGTGCTGAAGAATGCACTGCCATAATATAACTTAACAATTTTTTGTAAAAAAACCCATTGTGAAATGAGGTAATTCTCTCAGATTTAGGTGGGAATATTGATCACATTATACATGTATATTGTGGAAGACACTGACAAGGTGGAATATACTATGCATCAAAAAATATGTTAATTGCACTTTACCACTTCTTCTTCATGATGGTCGTCAGGAACATCGATCTGTAGTCTCTGTAGAGGTAAACATGGTATTAACGATATTATGTTTTGCCCGATTGTGCTTTGACCAACAATAGATATGCCTGTCAAGTCTACAAAGTCATGTAGTTCATGCAGGTGGTATTACATGTAGGTCTTTATTTTTCTCATGATGGCGCCCGTGTGGCAGCATGCATCAGCATCACCCTCCACTTTCATTACTCCAGTCATCTTCACTGGAAGGTATTGGATGATATTTTCTGTCCTGTGTGGTACCCTGAGGAGTACAGAACCACTCAAACACCGAAAGGATCTTTGATGTGATGTCATTTTCTTGTTTCTTGTACTTGGGAAATCAGCTTCCAGTTACCTGATATGTACTGACTGAAGTCATCAGTCCCATACACAACGTTTGCTGAGGTGAATTTAGCTTTGGGACTTGCTGCTGGCAACACATGAACCTCTCACAATGTTCTTTGGAGCAAGAAGACCTCGCCTGAAAGGAAGTGTTGCCTCTTTGTTCTCTGGACTAATCCTCATTCAAGCTTGGATGGTATGCCTGGTGGCTTGCACACCTCTGTCAGACAGTCCTTTGTTCGCTATCTCATGCAACAATAGGCCTGATTACCGCAGGACTATGATTACCTACAGCAGAGAAGAACTATTGACAATCGGGAGTGGCTGCCCTGTCTTTCCAATCATTGACCCAAGTGTTATGTGTAGAATCCGCAGCTGTGGAGTGAATGTTATTCCCAGTACTCAGAGAGGTTGTCGCAGTGGCCAGAATAAGCGCTTCATTAGGAATCCTGTTTCAAATCCCAGTGCTCAAAGGGGACATTTTATATGTCAATGCCAAGATGGAGAGAAGTCAAATGTGAAATTTGGCATGGTCAATGCAAGGTCAGTTCGGAACAAAACCTGCTCCCTTGTTGACTATGTCACGAACGAGAAATTCGATCTTTTTGTTATAACCGAGACATGGTTGAAAGATATTGATGATGCCCACAGGGCTGAAGTGACCCCACCAGGCTATAAGCTTCTCGATCATCCTCGGCTATCCCGACCTGGTGGTGGCATAGCCCTCTTGGCTAGAGATGGAATACAAGTGATGAAGCGTGAACTGAAACCTTACCAATCCTTTGAATATTCAGAATGGAACATCAAGTATAAATCTTTCCGCTTGTGTTTGGCAGTCATTTATAGGCCACCATATTCAGCTAACCATCCAGTCTCAATAAACACTTTCGTCAGAGAATTTGGTGAATACCTCGAGTCTCTTGTCTTGTCTACAGATCCGCTTCTGCTTACTGGTGACTTTAACATTCATGTTGACTTACCAAATGATCCATCATCTTCCCAGTTTGTTGATCTTTTGGAGTCTTTAGGCTTACAGCAGCATGTCGTCGAGTCCACACATGAATCAGGCCATATCTTGTTATTTCTCGTCAAGCAGAAAACATTGTTTCTTGCCAGCCAATGCCACATCACTTTCTCTCAGATCATTCTTCTGTGATTTGTCATCTGAATGCTGAGAAGCCTGCTGTGCCTGTGAAGGAGATTTCATATCGGAAATTAAAGTCTATAGACCTGGATTCATTGAAAGATGACCTACGTTCATCCAGACTTTGCACTGACACTCCGAAGGATCTACATGAACTTGTTGACTGCTATAACGCAACCTTGTCACAAGCCCTGGATGATCACGCTCCTCTCTTGACAAAGAAGATCTCATCACACAGTCTTGTTCCTTGGTACAACAATGATGTGAAGACAGCTAAAAGGCTCAAGAGACGAGCTGAGCGTAAATGGAGGCGCACACGTTCTGACACTGATCTTGCTGAATATAAGGAGAAGAGAACATGCGCGAATAATGTGATGAGCGCTGCACGGCACGACTTCTACACATCATTCATTGACAAGCACAAGTCCAACCCACGTGAACTGTTCCAGTGCACAAATAAGCTACTTGGACGTAAACAAGATGTTCCTCTTCCTCCCAATCCTGACACTGTAGCTCTAGCAAACGACTTTGGGAGTTTCTTCATGCAGAAAATTGAATCAATTCGCCTGAAAATTGATGAACTCACTCCAGATGGATGTCCCACTACACCTCCCTCCATGTCCAGCTCTGTGTCCTCATGTCCTCCTGATGACATTGTGCTTGACCACTTCTCCACCTTATCGGTCACAGATGTCAAGGCCCTTGTTGTGAGGTGCGGAAAAAAGTCTTGCCAGTGTGATCCAATGCCTTCTCAACTTGTTGTGAGTTGTCTGGACCCACTTCTTCCAGTCTTGAGAGATGTCATTAACTTATCCCTACAGTCTGGAACATTCACTGAAGACTGGAAAGAGGCCTTCATTACACCCCTGTTAAAGAGACATGGATTGGAGTGTGACTTCAAGAACTACCGTCCGATTAGCAATCTGAGCTTCCTGTCCAAACTGGTCGAGAGTGCTGTTTGTGACCAGCTTCAGCATCACATGGGCAAGCATTCTCTGTTTCCTCTCTTCCAGTCTGCGTACAGAAAAAATCATAGCACTGAAACTGCTTTGTTGAAAATCAAGAATGACATTCTCCTCAACATGAACTCGCAACAAGTCACTCTACTTGTGTTGTTGGACCTGAGCTCCGCTTTTGACACCGTCGACCACAAAACTCTTCTCAGACGTTTGCACACCAAGATAGGGCTTTCCAGACATACACTGGAATGGTTTCAGTCATACCTGCTTGGTAGGAGTCAACGAGTAACCATCTGTGGCTCTCAGTCTGAGAGGTTTGATCTGCACTGTGGTGTCCCACAAGGATCCTGTTTGGGTCCCCTCTTGTTCTCCATCTATACATCTGACCTGTTTGATGTCCTAGAAAAACATCTCCCGCGCGCCCACTGCTACGCTGATGATACTCAAGTTTACTTTTCATTCAGGCCTGATGGCAATGTTAGTGAAAGAGAAGCTGTAGAAGTGATGGAGTGCTGTCTCAGGGATATTCGAACTTGGATGGCAACAAACAGATTGTTAATCAACGATGATAAGACCGAGTTCGTCATCATTGGCACACGGCGACAACTCCAAAAGATCAACATTCCCAACATCACGATTGGCAACGCTAATATTGTTCCTGCATCTCATGTCAAGAATTTGGGTTGCATCTTCGATTCAACCTTGAACATGGATCAGCATGTCCTAATGACATGTAAGGCAGCCTTTTACCATCTGCACAACATCCGTCGAATTCACAAATATCTGGACCAGAGATCATTACTCACCATCATTCATGCCTTCATCACCAGCCGCCTCGACTACTGTAATGGCCTGCTCTACGGTGCCACTGCTACCCAGATTGAGAAATTACAGCGGGCTCAGAATGCAGCTGCCAGACTTGCCACAGGCACATCCAAATTTTCCCACATGCAACCTGTCCTCCGTCAACTGAACTGGCTTCCCATCAGGTCCAGGATCCACTACAAGATACTTCTGCTCACTTTCAAATGTATCCATGGTCTTGCCCCTCCTTACTTATCTGATCTCATAACCATCCGTCACCCATCCCGGTACACCCTCCGCTCCTCACAAGGTATCACACTGAATCACCCAACTTCCAAGATGCTGGCCACACTTGGTGATAAAGCATTTTCATCTGCTGCTCCCAAACTGTGGAATCAACTTCCCAAAACTCTCCGCAGCCAGCAATCTCTCGTCACCTTCAAAAAACATCTAAAAACCCACTTGTTCCGTTAATATCAATAATCCACTGGTAAAGCGCATTTGAACATGTATGTCTATGGAAAATGCGCTATATAAATGTATTATTATTATTATTATTATTTATTCAACCATCTGGCCAGTAACAATAGACCTTTGAGACCTTCTTTTCTTTAGACCTTACTTTTGTAACGTTTAACCACATACAGTTTAATTTAGGTCCATGTAATGCATCCATTAAATTAGCCAACTTTGCTTGGAAACAGTTATACAATTATAAAGATAGTAACCCTAGTAGGGTCTTGATGGTGAAACTTAACATTTGCTGTGAGGAACACATACACCAAAAACTATGGTCTGTAACACCAACACTGAACAATCAATCTGACCTTTTTCTTGTTTGGGCTTGGCGAATCTGATATGATGATGACTTCTATAAAAGAACAAAAATGCGAAGTATGAAATGAACATATATCCCAATCATAGTGGTGATTGCTAGTTCTGTAGATATTTTTTGGTTTTTGTTTTTTGTTTCCAGGATTCTTTAGGTTGCCAGCTCTGGAGTCCCCTGGAAGTCAGGTGGTTTGGGGGGGGGGGGGGGGGGGGAGGTACTCATTTGTACATTTTCAAATCTCTATATCTGCACTTTGATTAATGTGACAATATGAATTCTAGAAGCAGATATGAACTGCTCTCCTTGTTTTGCGACCATTAACCTGACATACAAAACGTGTGATCACATATATAATCAGACCGTCTTCCTTTGATGATGCATACCACTAGCAAGAGTGAAATTCATATCTTCTTGAGATATCACCCAGGCGAACAAGTGACATAAAACAATACCTGGAACCAGGCATAGAGCAATATAAAGAAAAATCTGAATTATTATTATTTATTCATTTATTTATGTATTTATTTATTTGTCATTTCAACATAAATACAAAGAGAAAGTCGTATTACCTGATAGAAAGAATGTGGTGATTCTAAATCAAGGTGCAAACCCCTGGTATTCAACATATTATTTTAACTTTTCTAGCATAATAAAAGAGATCTTGACTTGGCCCTTTCAGAAGGTAGAAGGAATTACATTACCCTTCACATACATCAGTAACAAGTTGAGGGAATATACTTTTCATTGGAAAAATGAAATTTTCTAGAATTCCCTTTATATCTTGATACATGTCACACTACAACGTCTTGTAGCCTTCTCGTCCAGCGATGGCAGCACTGAAACTTTAAAAATTCTTATCTTTTTCCTCAAGCTGTTCAACTTCAATTGCTGCTTCCACTCAGTTCAAACATATATGAAGGTGAACTTGTCTTTCAAATGAAATGCTTCAAGGTACACTCAAAAGATGAAAGTATAAATGTATGACAGACAAAGGGAAAAAGCTCGTACATCATGAAAAAAGAAAGTTTTCAACAAACCTTCCTTATGATCCATTGCTGCAAAGGAAGCTGTGAGTCAGAGAAGTTGAAAAGAAGGTTAAACATTACATGTGACTTCATACAGTATTCATGTTAACTTCCATGGACAAATGTCCTCTCACAGAACAATCCTGTATTAATATACATTCATTACCCAAGACACTGCAGTTGTATATTTTAGACTATTACATAGGAATTTGGAGATGAGAATCACATAGATTTTTGTAAATAAGAAGGTGCTTACACGGGCTTATTTTCCATACTGGGGTAAATAAAGTGCAACTAGAAATGTCGCTATGGTGACTGTTATGCCTCCGCCATAATGCATGATTCTCCGAATCGGTCTAAATAGTACACGTGGACAATGTGTGATTACATTCTCACAAAATTGGCAAAATGTTAAAATGACAAGTTTGTCACGAATGTGTTGAATGCTCACCTTCCTTGACCTATATATAAGAGCATGTATTTGGGATTTACAGACTTTAACTTGACTTTGACCCATTCATATGTTTATGTATTGAGTAAGTTTCAAGGTATGGGGAAAAGGTGCGATTTCTGTATTGAACAGTAAATTGTTACCATTTTCATCTGGCCTTTGACCCTAAAATTCATAACATAATCACTGTAAGGCAGAAGATGCATAAATATGTAGTACGTTTCAATATTACTTTAGCCACTTCCGAGATATGGAGGAAAAAATCAGTTCAGCACTTTCACTTGATCTTAGACCTTTTGACCTTTGAGGCAAAAACAAAAGAAAAAAAAATGCCTCCGGCACCACTTCGTGGCGGAGGCATAAAAAAAAGAAAAGAAAATGTACTGCATAAAGGGAGCACATCAAAACTTTGTGGTCTGTAAATTGTACTTGACTTCTTACATTAATTTTGTGCTCCAACCACTGAAACTTTTAATCAAATCCTACAAACCTTACACAGGAAGGGGAGATATCACAGCCTCATTTCTTACACACACTGATTTTAATACAAGTCTCTACAGCATCATTCATTTTTGTGATTAATTGGTCCTTATTTTTGTGTTTTGTTTTTGTGTGTGTATGTGAGAGTGTAACAAGTAGCTGGGGCCTGTTGCATAAAACTATTTACCTGAGAAAAACTCTGGTACATGTAAGAACTAAAAATTAAAGGTTAGCATGATTCTGCCATTGACTTTAAAAGAGGAAAAAAGCTCTGTTAAAAATTACCAGAGTTTTGAAGGTTAAAGTTTCAAGGATCAGGGCTGTCATATATCACACATTGATTACAATGCACCTCATGAAATGCGCACATAGGGGTGATCACCAAACTCTCTTTGGACTGCGAATGGCTTTAGACAGTATCATCTACACGTCAAGCTCCACTTCTGGTGGCATTCAGACAAAAATATCAGTTTGATTTGAGGAGTTTATAATTTATTTATTTTTTTTTTTTACTTAGAAGGTTCTTCTTCTTCTAGAGTGCTTATTTCATGAAGCCAGGTGTAGTCCCTCCGGAACTTATCCCCAGTGATGAATTGAGACTGATCCATTATCAGTCTAGTGGCATACTGCTGGCTGAATATAACTTTGAGTGGCATTATTAAACTAAATCCTTTTTTCCAAATAGCACAGCGTTTCTTGGCCATGCAAACCCTTAATGCATTGTTTGTCTGTGCCACAAAAGTTTAAGATTAAGCCCAAGGATCATGTAGCCTGCTCTATTCTTAGTTCTAGTGTCTAATCGAAAGGGAGAGAGTTGTCATTGCATATCCTTACCTCTTCTTTAAAAATCTAAAGCTTTTAGTCTAGGTCCAGACTAGGATTCAGGAAACAAATTCCCATTAAAACCCTAAAATTACAAAGTCTTTTGTCTCAACCCATAGACATACTTATGTGTCATTGTCTGAGAATATACTCTATACACAGCTAGGGACCGTCTTTCGCCTTTACAGTAGCTATATGCGATATAGCCCAATACCTTATTACTGCTCAGGTGTGTAGAATCTTGGCCTGCCAGACATCCAAAGTCGCATAACAGCACATTCAACTTTTAGCGTGGAACGATCAGTTTTGAAAGATAGGCTAATGTAATTTGGAAAGGCAATGCAATTGCTCTACTTACTGACACGTATTGTAACTGTGCTGTAGGTGGCGTTCCTATGTAACGTTATTTTTTTTACTGCACTGTCACTGTGTCTGTATCTAGCGTTACAGACTTTGAATCGTGATTTGTTATTTTTTAGTAATCCTTCAGCGCGTCCTTTCTACCGATAGCCCGTTTCAGACCAAATAGACCCAGATATGATGAACATGAATAGCACATCTACCTAGCGGTCCTACGATAACTTACACTCAAAAGTAACACCAATTCTACTAGTCTCTGGTAGTCTGTAGACTGTCTACAATACGTAACTGGTTACAGAGTTCGTGCGTCATTAATAACAGTACAACACTAATGCCTGGCATGTGGGACTGGGTTGAAAGTAGGCTAATAATTTCTACACCATTTGTGGATATCTTCTTCTTCTTCGTTTCCAGCTTTTAACATTGCATCATACTATACTTTGTACTACATTTGACGATTCCTGCGGGTGAATTGTGTACGTATGTCGTCAATTTGTTTGCCATTTCACTCACCGACTGCCGTACTGTCATCATCCAGGGACGTCAACGAAGCACTGCGTGCGTGCGCTTCCAATTCTACACCTCGTACCTCAACCCTGCACCTACCCATCTCATACACACGTGCAGTGTACTAGTATGCAGCTGAAAAAAAAAAAAAAAAATGGGTACTGGAAGCGCACGTAGTAGCAAGGCCTACACGTGGATGAGGATACAAATTGCCGCGCGCCTCCAGCTCACCAGCTCCTGGCCGCCTCTTTGGCCGGCGCGACGTTCGACAAGCCATACCATAGTCTTGAATATTCATTAGCACAGTAGCCAATAACAGAGGCCGTCTCATGAAAACTGCCCCGTGTACAGAGTGAATGGCAAAAAAAGTGTGTCAGAAAGAGTGTGTCAGATAAAGTGGGTCAGGAAATGGCGTAACCCATTGGTTTGCCAGGTTTAGCAGTCTAAAAATGTTATTAAATCTTCCAGAGTGAGATAACACATTCTCCTTTGTAATAATCACAATCTTTATTTCAAGTATTTTAATACAGTTACAAAAATAGTAATTACTCTTACTTCAATTATTTGTTCACTTGTTCAGGGCAGTGTTTCAAGAAACTTGTCAGTCACTGACAACTGTTTTGGGCTGTTGGAACACTACACGTACCTTGCACATGCATCTGATTGGCTGAGAGCAAGTTTGTCGGCAAAAATCATTGACAAACAGTTTACAAAATTATTATTCTCAGCACACCAAATGCTTGGTACCAAAAATATTTAAAGGGACAGCGATCTGTTGCTCACTAGGTTTGTTGTGATTGAGGAGTGTTGCATACATGTATTGTACTCTAACTGTAGTAATTCACATTTTGTGAGGGATACAGTGTCAGGCCTCGAATCAACCGACTGCCACCGACGGCCATGGCCGTCGGTGCCCCTCTCGTTGGCCACAATGCCTTTTTTTCCTTGATCAAAGTTACGGCCAAAAAAAAATGTGCCCTTTTTCTTGTGGCTGCGGTGCCCTTTTAGAATGAAAGAACTTTATTATTTATGACGTATAATATGCCCTTTCTCAAAGTCTACACTGTAATAAGCTTGAACAACTTTCCTGATCTCAAATATCATACCTTCAGTTCACTCGCGTCCCAATATATCTGATTCAAACTCAAAGTATCTTTCCGAGATACGAGACGACGTGTAGAAGTCTACGTACATGTACTGTAAGCCCGACCGGCTTTTACCGTCCCGACTGCCTCCGCTGCGCAGCGGCCATTGAGTTACTAGCTAGGCAGCGGCGGGCCGTAGCAAGTGGTCGCAAGCCATGCTAAAAAATGCCAGGCCTGTCGGACGGCTGCGAGCATTGCCATCTCTCTCGTGCGCTCTGCGCTGCATTCATGCCCGCATGCTCAAAGCAAAATGGCGCCGGAAGTGCTCCAAAGCGAGTGCAGCGTACGCGTTGAGAACGTACTGTATTACAGAACCTACATCGTATTGCGTATGGCCTACTGCCTAACGTCGTCTGCTGCGGAGAGATCTTATGCATTCGTGCGCTGCTGGAGTGTAGCAACACGGTCGATAGCATACAGCTCTATGGGGCATTCACATCACGTATAAACACCCAACATGCCCTTTCCAATGTGGCCTTGGTGCCCCTCTGACTGACCTAAGTGCCCTGGCCTCTTGGAAAAAGTGCCCTTTTCTAAATGGCCTTGCCCCTCCAAAATCCTATTTCGAGGCTTGCAGTGTGAGATTTTGCTGTTAATTGGAATTTGTGATTAAAGGTGTTCACGAACCAGTACAGGAAACTGGAGAGTGCAGTTATTGTTTAAATGAGCTGCTCTTTGTTTGGATTTCATTTTGATGGGCAATGGAGTTGGGACTATAAAAGGATTAACTGTGGTAGATAACAAGGAAGGGGGTATAAATTAACTGTTTGTGCATTGTGCCTTCTCTGTATACACAACATGAAATGTTTTGTTAGGGATTTAAGTTGGCCACCTTGAATGAACTTTTAATTGGGTCTGCCTTTAACATTGGAAATCCGGAGAGACAACAGATTTTGGGTTCCTTTGTAGTTGTGGAGGTTACACGTAGCTTTTTGGGTGTGGGAGGGAGGAGGAGTTGAATTTTAGATCTTGCCGAGTATAGACCTACAATATATAGGGGAAGAAAATTTTCTGAAAATGATGATGAGCTACTGCTCATCATCAGTCAGTCTGAGAATAAAGTGACAGAGTTGTATTGTCTCTGAAGTTTGAAATATCTTGTGACACTTTAATAGATCTGATGGATAACTTTGGTTACAGAAATAAAGCCACTGAGGTCAGAATGGAACTATACACCAATAGTTGAAATATCCCTGTGTCTGAGTATACTGTATGTGTGGCAATGATGGCGATGACAGTCACAACTAGAAATGTCGCTATGGCGACTGGTATGCCTCCGCCATAATGCATGATTCTCCTAATACACTGTAGGTTTAGATAGTACATGTGGACAATGTGTGATTACATTTTCACAATATTGGCAAAATATTAAAATGACAAGTTTGTCACAAATGTGTTGAATGTTCACCTTCCTTGACCTAGGTTTAATTGGATGAATAGGAGAGCATGTTGGGGATTTAAGGACTTTAACTTGACTTTGACCCATTCATATGTTTATGCATTGAGTAATCTTCAAGGTATGGAGAAAAAGTGCAATTTCTGTATTAAATAGTAAATTGTTACCATTTTCTTCTGGCCTGTAACCCTAAAATTCATAAGATAATCACTGTCAGGCAGAACATGCATAAATACGTAGTAAGTTTCAAGATAACTTGAGCCACTTCCGAGATATGTATTGTAAGGAGGAAAAAGTTAGTTCAGCACTTTCACTTGATCTTTGACCTTTTGACCTTTGAGTCAAAAAAGAAAAAGAGAAAAAAAACTTTCCAGAGAATCTCTATTAGGTTATGCATGCATATACCAAGTGTAAAAAAAAAAAAAAAAAAAAAAAAAAAAAAAAAAAAAAAAAAAATTAATCCTGCTGGCATTGCATAAACATGAGGGAAATAGTAAAATTTTGAAGTGTTGCCCTTGGCCTTTGACCCCTGACCTTTGACCCATGAACCCTAAATTGTCTCTAGATAATCACTACCAGTCAGTACATGTATATATATACTATGTTCCATGAAGATACCATGAGCAATTTCCAAGGTACAGAGAAAAAAGTGAAGTTTTAATATTTTTACTTGACCTTTTGACCTTTGACCTCATGACCCCAAACTTTCACCAGAGAATCTTAATTGGGTAATACATGTATACACTAAGTTTCAAGAAAATATCTTCAGGCATTGCATAGATATGGTGGAAATAGTGAAATTTTACGTATTTGACCATGACCCTTTGACCTTTGACCTTGAGCATGTGCACCCAAAAGTTGATAGGCACAACTTCGCCCCCTAATACACATACATGCCAAGTTTCATTAGGATACCTCAAAAGGTTTTTTAGTTACGCTGTCCACAAAATTCATTACGGACTGACGGAAGGAGGGACGGACGGACAACCTGAAAACATAATGCCTCCGGCACCACTTTGTGGTGGAGGCATAAAAATGAAACTGTGAGACAAAGCCAACAGGAGTGTCTATCCTTGGGTGATGTGCTCCCCGCGTATCTCTACATAACAAAATCTGAGCTATCTTTTGTCATTTAAGCAATCTGCGATAAGCCTAATTTCTTCCCGGGACAGAGCATCCGAGGGTACAAAGGAAAAATTCTCGTTTCTTCTCCTCCAACACTCCCTGTTTACCTAGATCAAAGTTGTGTACCGGTATTGATTTCAACATTGTTGTCCACTGCTACATTGTATTACAAATTGTATGTACCGGTAAAACCAACATAGTTTTAGTGGCTGTTTGTCATGTCAATATATGATTTAGATACAGTACCTATAGTTCATTTTAGTACCGGGTAATGCATTTGAGCAACATTTCACATCCAGGGCCCCATTTCATAAAAAGTTGATATGATAGCAACTCTTACTGGAATGACAATTGTCATGGTAACGACAAGAATCCAGCTTCCTGATTGGCTGTTGCTATGGGAAGTTGTCATTCCAGCAAGAGATGACATCCTAACATCTTTTATGAAACGGGGCCCAGATGTACAATATGCTGTATGTCATGTGGAATTATTTGCCCAATCTTTGCTGGCTGAGTGTTGGATTCAAGCCTTGGTTCCTTACATGGATCAACGGATCCATGGTTTTTATCAGTATACGGATAGTATTGATACAGTTTGTTAAAAGATCCCTGCAGACCAAATGCATTTTGACCACTATAAATACCTTTTGGCTTTACATAATCAAATCACTAGATTTTTCATGGAAATATGCATGATATGTTTTTAAACATTTTTTTTTCATAATTTTTTTTTCTAAGCCTTATTAAGACCCACAGATCTCTTAAAAACATCCTCCAGATCATCATGGGGACTTTACCATTCATTGCTATTACTACCTGCCAACTCCAAAACAGCATCACTTAAAAAAAAAAATGAATTATTAAAGTGTGAATATTTTTGACAAATTTTTGATGTCACAACAGGATTTTAGTACATTTTTTTTTTTTTGGAGGTACGTGTAGGGCTTTACAGGATGCAGAAAAAATGATGGAAAAAAATGTTGAAAAATATTATTTTCATGAAGTACCAGTAGTTTGTGATTTGTCTATGTGCAGACCAAAAGACATCACAAGAGTTGAATATATATCCTACATTTGGATTGCAGGGAACTTTGAAGAATTTGCAGTTTTATATCAGGCTTAATCATATAAATTATAAGTATTATAAATATAAATTATATAAGTACAGTCAAACCTGTCTATAGCGGCCACCCAAGGGAAACAACAAAAGCGACCACTATAGACAGGTGGGCACTATAGACAGGCAGATGGCCATTTGAATTTCAATACTTGCATTTTATAAAGCTCAGAAAAATTAATACTGCAATTATTAAAAAAACAACAACAACAAAACCACACAAAACCAGCAAAGGAGTTTGCGTTCAAAAAGTGCAGCTATTATGGGGATTCAATTCACTTGATGTTATTATTTTTTCTTTGCCTGCTTTTGTTCTTTTGATTTTAAAAACATTTCAAGCCTGAGAAACTGCTCTGGTTCATACCGATTTGCATGAATGGAGCTTACGAGTGCTGAGTTCAATAGAGATTGATGATGTGTGAAGCAAATGTAAACAACAAACAATACCCAGACAGGTACCATATTGTCCTTATTTAAAGGGACTTTGAGTCGGCATTTTGGTAAAATTCTAAGATGTTATTAGGAGTTGTCTTTGCCTTTGTAGCATCTATTCACGGTGGCATTACTGAAGCCTAGATCTAATCTAGTCAAGTTAGTGGTAAAGACAGCTTTTTGTGGCAAAGAGCTGCATTAATTTTGTCAATAATGTCTGTGTGGTTGTAACTGAGCAAGGACTTGGTAGAATTCATGCAGTGAATGTGAAAGACATCTTATTCATGGCTGATTTTAAAATGTTTCAGCTAAATTTGTGTGGCTGCTATACATGGGTAGATATTTACCACAGGATACAAATTGAGTGGCTGCTGGCCGTGTTAGGCAGGTGGCCGCTATATAAAGGTTCCATAATACAGCAATTTCGTGCGGGGGATTTTTCAGTGGCCGCTATAAGCAGGTGGCCGCGATAGAGAGGTGGCCGCTAAGACAGTTTTGACTGTACGATATCAGAGCTTGACACTTTACTTTTTTTCTGTGCTGGTTCGTTAGGGCTATACCACTAAAATCTTAAAATCTGATATTGGTGGCCCCAAAAAGAAATGTAGTGGCCCAAAGCAAATGCAACATACACGTTGTAACATTAACAGTCATTAACAAAGAATATGAAGTGCCCAATTAGGCCACACAGTATTTCTTGACCCAAAGAAATTTTGATTTTATACTAAATTTCTTTACGCCAAAACTGTTCACAGCAATGATAACTGTTTGCGAACATGATTGCTAACAGTAACAAACTTCACTTCTCACCAACACTGACGAAACATAGAATTTGCTGAAATTTGTTACTTTACCAAACATTAGCCGCTCAGTGAGATATCTCCTTAAAGGCAGATCACACTTTACTGCACTATGATAAATCTTGCAAGCAACATATTTCTTATCCTGACATTCATATTGCATTTCTGCAAATTTTGCAAACTTTACAAAATGACTGAATGTACATAAAATCAGAACTTTAATAAAACAGGGCTGTAGAAATTCATCACTTGAATTCTTCATAACAGACATCTAAGATTAAGCCCAAAAGCTCTCACAGGCTATACCTTTGGTATAGACTTTGTGGTGCAGTAGACTCCTGTTATAGTCAAGCCCTCAGGACTGGCAGTTTTCTTTCGTTCTATTGAAATTTCGTTTTAACCGAACAAATAAACAATCCAAAACATAGAGTGGATATTATTGCAGTCTTAATTTTTACTTTGTTGTTACCAAAATTTCCTTATAACCATGTTCATTTAACAATGGGAGTGCCCTGTGAAATGTACACTGTTCAGGATGGTTTGATTTTGCTACAACATGCATTTCCCATGGACACTTGGCTGAGTATACTCGGGACTCGTCCTCAACAGGTCAAACTCAAGTGACGCCCGCTGTAGCCTATCACAAAGTCCTCAGGACCAGCAGTTTTCTTTCATTCTATTGAAATGTATAGCCGAACAGTAAAGTATAGATGTGAAGATGCGCTGTGTTATACAACATATGATAATTTTGAGACAGTCTACATTTTTGTTTTGTTTTATATAGAGAATTTTGTTGTGATGGATGCAATTTGATTCAATGAGAGGTGTTATTTACCATAATTGCTATTTTAGACATTTCCTGGCCTCTTTGTTGTGCTCATATCTGTGTTTCTCCTTTGACTCTTTTGTAAGCATTAACCTTCTTCCAATCACCTCCTCACAGTATTCTCGTGCAGCTGATAAAATGAAAAGAAAAAAAAAGGAGAAAAGTCTGTGTTAGTCTTAAACTGTACTCAATACCCAGACACTTCTCTTCCCTATCATTTGTCTCTAGTCTTTCTGTGTTCTGATATTTTGAATGTCGTGTCTTTAACTTGTCTGTTGATATTTCTAATCTCCCTCAAATATCAGGAGTTGCCAAGACTCTTCTCAACATGGAAACAGTATCTTCTGTGGCAACATCGCTGTTGCCCCTGACAACAGCTGGAAACCTGCTTCCCATGTCAGATGTCTTGTGGATGGTCATCATCGGTTTTATCATCTCATTTATATTGTCTATTGCCCTTGGTGCTAATGATGTGGCCAACTCCTTTGGGACATCAGTTGGAGCAAAGGTCAGTTAGTTTTAGAGACATTTGGAACACTTCATGTAGTCCCCATTCCCTATCAATATTACTTGAAATTCTGAGGTCAGGTGCTGGTGATTTGGGTGCTCAACAGAATATGCGCTCACACCACTGTGGTCTTTATATGCATACATTGTCATGTTAAACTTACTGTACATTAACTATCCCTTTAAATCTGAGAAGTAGCTGGGGTGTGCTCTTTAAGTGATGTGCTCAATGTTTTCATACAGCCTTCATACATAATGTCATTGAGTGCCTGCAATCACCTTGTCTGACACATACTGTCTTGTCATATTACTATTTTGTAAAGAAAAAATATTGGAAGTGTATGAAAGTCAATAACAAAGTGTAGGCCCTATATTTTAAGTTGCATTTATGGGGCAAATCTCTTTGACATGTAATCTTCATAATCTTTTGTTCAATCTTGTTAAATTCTGATAGCTATGAAACATTTTATTGAGTATTTACCACAACTGTATTGTTACTGATACTGACCATATTTTTAATATGTGGCCATAATCCGCCTCCTTTTTTTTTTTCTGTATCCTGTTTTTGAAAGGTATTGACACTCTACCAAGCTCTGTTCCTGGCAACCATTTTTGAATCTCTTGGTGCCGTGTTGCTAGGGTCAAAGGTTGCCCAGACAATCCAAAAAGGAATCTTTAATCCAGACATGTATGTTGGGATGGAAGAGACCCTCCTAGCTGGGGAGATAGCAGCTTTAGCAGGTGAGCTATGAGTCATTTAGTGGATGGATTAAAGTTCTGTATTTTGACTTCAAAATCCTCTATCATAAAACATTTTCCCCTTGTTTCAGTATGCATTAATCACTACTCTGTGTATGCTATTTTGTGAATGAGTGATTTATTCTTGATTGACAACCACAGTAATGGAATGAAAAATATGAACCAGTAATATCCTTTTCTTTTTTATTTATTTTTTTTCAAGGAGAAAAGTTATAAATTTTCATACTAGCAACAATGTTATCCAGTGTATTTGTGTAATACGAAGCCATATCTTTGTGAGAAATTCATTTTACAAACATCAGCCAACTTGCAAAATGTGCATTAAGTAATTACAAACCTCAAAAGTGTATTGCGTATATGCCAGGTATTCAATGTAAGGATATTCCTGAGAAGAGATGATACCCAATGTAGCATAAGCATATTTAGAGTTTTTTTTCTACTTCATATGATCATTTCCAGGACTGTGAATTTATTTCTTTTCTTTATTGAAAAAAGAAAAAAAATGTTAGGTTAAAACCGACACTTATTCAAAGGGAAGGCCAGTGTAGATATGTGGTAAAAAAGCTTTAGTTGATGTCTTTGAGTACCGGTACACACATTTTACATTGATGGTCAAAAGATATTTAAATGACCAGTGAGTAAACAAAGCTTGGTATCTATGAATACACACATTGGAATTAATGGATAGCTGGAGGCTTTTGCTTTTTAGACCCCTCATCAGATGGACCAGTGAGGATTTTCCTTAATTTTTCGAAATCAACCTTCAATTATGGTTCATTTTGTAATGTTAATTTCATTCCTTTTATCAACGTTGCTGTTGGCTACCGGTCTACTTCTGACTTTACTTTTTAGATCCTAAGCAGAGTCAAAGCAATGAAATGTTTGGTTGCAAAAAAGTCTTTTTCATTCGGAATATAAATGACTTGTCAAATGAGTACAAATGTTGTCTCACTCTGCATCCCATGACAGCATGTGCAGTGTGGTTGTTTATAGCCACAGCTCTGAAGATGCCTGTCTCTACCACCCACAGTATTGTTGGAGCAATGCTGGGATTTCACCTTGTCATCTTCCAGTTTGAAGGGGTAGAGTGGAAGGAAATAGGTTTTATTGGTAAGTGATATACACCATCATGTGATGATAATGAGGATAGTTCTGTGCAATTTGCCTTTGTCCTGTTTCAGTGTCATGAGACTGGACCCAATGACATAGTTGGTTTTCTATTGGCTGCTTTCCCATTTAATACCTCTGTCACTCTCTCTCTCTCCTGCCCATTCTCATAGTCAATACTTAAAAATGATGAGACTTCTATGACTTGACATAGACCAATCTATTTTAAATTCAAAATAGGTCAGTGGCAATACTGTGCCAAAGATATGTGTGCTTTGTATCCAATGACTGTCACATGAGAGTGAGCTCATTGTCATGAGTTTCCTGCTAGGCATCAATCTACAACAACAATAGAAACAGCATCAATTTCAATATTTGATAGAAACACATGTGAGGCAAAAGTCACATAAAGTTACATCAGTCATAACACAATACATTTGATTACACACATATCAGTACTTCAGATAATTAGTAGTATTTCTCTAACGAAATGTAATGTTTATTTCATGACTGAAATGTAAAAGTCATTAATTTATAAATTAATACATTAAGGAAGTATGCGCCACTTTGTTTTCCTTTTTGTTTTTGCTGTTAATATCTGAATACAGTGAGGCTAGAACGCATCTTGTATCATGTGTGTATTTATATGTGAAACTTTCTGACTGAATCTGAATATTAATGGAAGAAATAGAACACAATTCATTCAATTAAATTCAAGACTTTGAATTTTAAAAGAACACAAATTAATATGGTATGAGAGTGAGATGACAGTACAGTGAAATGAATTGGCAATTATTCTTTTAACCTATTGAGGACGGGCTGATTTTGCTACAACACGCATTTTCCATAGACACTTGCCCGAGTACGTGGTATGCTCATGACTCTTCCTCAGTGGGTTAAAGCAATTTTAATTGCCATAATAATGAAAGATAAGTTTATTAAATGTATATTCAGTGAGAAATGGAGGGATCCACTATCAAAGAACTGAACTTGTAATCTGCAGGTCCCTCAAATGTCAACACAACCCTTGATGCCAGATGTGCCACCTGGAATTCAAAGCTGTCATGTTGACATCAAACTTTGACCATGCTATAATTTCTTGTGATTTAATGGACAAAAGATGCACATAATTCATACATACTCTCTTATTGACCAGTCTAGAGGTTTGAATATCAGTATGTAAAGTAATTTCTTACATGTACAATGTTCCATTGACTGTAGAAGAAATCATGTGATTTAACAGAAATATGTCTTTAGTACGTGTATGTCACTATACAGTGTCACAGTGTCACATGTATATGATGTTGAGTTTATGTTGACAATTTTCTTCTCTCATCTGTTCACTTTGCCTGTCTTCTGTGACTAATTGCAAGCTGTAAAATCAATTCTCTAAAGTAAGAAATTTTTGTGAATTGAAGGCGATGGCCTCTTTGGCAGCATGAAATTTTGTGAATTGCCTCTGGCATTCAATGCATATACACATAGCATAGACAAGAACTTTCGCACATTTCATTTCCCGAATTTTGGCTCTCACCAAATGCACAAAAGTAAGATGCTCACAAAAACTTCTGGTTTTACAGTATCCTGTTCTCTATGTTGAAAAGCTAAACAAGAAATGAAAGATAGAATGTCCCTGTCAAGCTAAAGAAAGTTATTGACTGCATTTTTTTTTTTGAACAGTTCTTTCCTGGGTGACATCACCGGTTTTATCTGGTCTTTGTTCTACTGCCATCTACATCATCATGAGATACTTTATTCTTACAAAGGTGGGCAGTGGCAACCTGCATGTAGAGTTATGATTCTTTATACTGTCCTTCATGCATTTATTCTTGTTAGTACGACTATTTGATTTTGAACCAAGGTTAAATTGAATTAGAGGATAAAGACCACATTAATAAATGAACAGTCTATTCATGTTAAGCTGCTGAGTATGCTATTCATCTGGACAAGAACTAATTTCTGAGCACATTTCAGTCATATAAGAGTTGTGTATTATGGATGTGCAGTAAGAGGATGTTATTGTTTTGTCTAGATGCTTTCTCTAAACAAATGTAATCTGAAATATATTTATGATGACCTTATAAGAATTTACACTCAATATGTGCTATGATAGTGCTCTCTGCAATATCTTTTGAGTATATTGTGGAATATTTTACAATTATACCACATGGTATGAGACAGTGTAGACAAAATGTAGAATTCCAGTTCTACGTATATGCTTTGAGATTGCTTGATGGACATGTTTATCAAATCCTCTGTTCTGTACCGTAGCTCTTTATGTTTCCTGGTTTATAATCTTGATAGAATGTACATGTCTAGTATATCCATTTATTGATGTCAACATAAAAAACAAACAAACAAACAAACAAACAAACAACCCCCCCCAAAAAAAAAAATCCCCCCAAAAAAACCTACTACAAAAAAAAAAAAACAAAAACAAAACACACACACACAAAAACAAAACACCTGGCACTACCAAAGTCATTCATCACTTTAATAAATTGTGTTATCTTCCAGTGTTTCACAAATTAAAAACCTGAAAAGTTTGTTTACTGTGCAGTGTGGTCTCTTTGCAGAAAGAACCACTGGAGCCAGGTCTACGGTCACTACCAATCTGGTATAGCCTGGTGGTCATTGTCAACTTCTTCTCAATATTCTATGATGGACCTGAAGGTAACAATGCTAGACCTAGAACCACTCTTTGAATTATGCTCCATTTACAGGTCAAATTGATGAGAGTGATGTAGTCATTCCATCTGATAGATGTAATGTACATTTACTTTGAAGTCCAATGTCAATTAACTATACAGGCAACTCCCATTATAGTGAAGTCCTTGGGACTGTTTTGTTATTTAGAAGTTTGTTATAACAGAACAAATTAAGTTTATAAGTATACATAGATAATGATTTTGCGCCCTTAATTTTGACATCACTGTAATGAAATTTCATTGTGACATTGGTTATAACAGGTAGTGGAGAATTAATGCCCCATCTCACCTCTTTCCCCATAAAATGATATTAACTACAAGATGAATTCTTGTTTTCAAATTTTGGTATTTACAGCTAGGGCTTTGTCCCCTGGACTCCACTTATAATGCAGGGTAATTCCACTTCTGCCACTACCCTCCTGCCACCAGTTTAGTGCCCTACTGCTGGCATTCTTGTATCAAAATATAAATGAAGGGCCATGTACCACTTCTTGTAGATATAGTGATGATAGCATGAGTGGCAGAGGCTTCTCAGCCTACTGTGCTCAGCAGTGGAATGGTTCTAGGTTAAATAGGCACTTCTCGACATTTCTTGTCAGGTGATTGCGAACCATCCAACTTAATGAATTCTTGCATTAGATTATAAAGCCGTTGAGGAAGATTTGATTTTGCTGTGACACACATTTCCCATTGACACCTGCCTGAGTATGCACGGGACTAGTCTTCAGTTAGGTAATGCATGATTTAAGTGCACCTTTCATAAATTCACTAGGATGCATGCTGTCACATGCACTATTGAAGCTGACACGTCAAACGCATATATTCAGTCTTGTCATTCAGCTTAAATGTTGCCTTTGCAAGCTGCACTCATTCTAGCTACTGCCAGGATAACTAGTTTCTAATACAGTTGAGTGGCTGTCAGGTAACTATGTGAAATAAAAGCCCTGCAGTCATTACATGCCAAGTCTTACCTGGTAACCTTGATTTTGATAAAGATATAATATGTGACCGTGCATCACAAAACCAACAAAAAATCGCACACTCTGATTATACACGAGGACTCAACATTGGAAAGGGTCAGCCTTCAATCTTAAGTTTTTCATATTTTCGGAAAGAGCTATTCTTCTTCTTCATTATTCCTAAGTTTGTGATCATAAAATGAATGGGAAAGTGTGTTTTCAGTGGTTTTTCTACAACTTTTTAATTTTTTTATTTTTGTAGAGTAGTGTGATCAGGTATATCTTAGAGGCCCCTTTTCATTTTTGAAAATCCTTTGCACACTCTTCACTTTCAAAACTAACAACTTTAGAAAGGATAATGCTACTGCTTTGAAAGTTGGCATTAGTCTTGGACAGAATGCGTTAACCCATTGAGGACGGACTGATTTTGCTACAACACGCATTTCCCATAGACACCTGCCCAAGTATACTCGGGACTCATTCTCAATGGGTTAATAGAGCATTCTAAATTTCAACTTAATCTGATAATCCCTTCATTCTTGTTGCTTTGGTGGTTTACATCCTGTTTTTTGTCCCATTCATTGCAGAGCTAGCACAGCTTGGTATTTAAAAGATTAAGCACTCAAATCGACCCTGTACTTCAGAGCCTCTTTTCTCAATTCACACTTATCTGGAATGTGTACATTCTTTCCATTTAATACTAAGATGAGTCCATTTAAATTCTCGCTATCGCCAATGACGTAAAAAGTACCCGGATGTGGCTTTTTCGTCAAGATTTAGTGCACTTGGTAGCAAGGGCACTTCCGGCGCGGAGCATAATTTGCACAACGCTGGCGTGCGTGTACGTGTACCTTACCTATAGCGCCGCGCCGACCACGGATACTAGTACAATAGGCGGCTGTACCGCCCGAGCCAGCAAGTGGCCAGGTCTGTCATACTCGTACACTGTAGTCGAGTCCCCGCCGGCGGCCGGCCTTGCATTAGCATGCATCATACCACTGCACGCAGCGCATTATAAGCTAACACATACCGGTACAGCGTACTGCTTGATCATGTGATCGATGTGCGCATCACAGATCAGTCATCTCTGCTTATGCTGAAAATATGCTGGAAAATATTTACCCACCTGGATATCGTCATAGAATGCCCATCTTTTTTTTATTTGTTCTCTGTCGAAATGTCGCGAACACAATCGGAACGAACAGTGATCTCGTACTTATCCTGTACTTCTCCCAAGTAAGTATAGTACGTATAGTAAGGGTACTATGTCTCGCGCAGGGACTTAATGGTCGCGTATGGCGAAACTGCGTATAGCAAGCAATATTACGCGTAGAACTAATCGCAAAATTTGCCGATATGCCCATGGAATAAACATACCTGACAACCGCTAAACATGAGAAGGAAGCAGGTAAGAAATTTTGATTTCGAACAAATTTTTCACTAAATTTCCAATTTTTTCGAACAAATTTTTCGCTAAATTTCCAATTTTTTACCTTGTAATTTACTTACCTTAGCTTAAAATCTTTTTTTAAGGATGTTGTAGCCTTGACGTGTCGTCTCGCCTGTCTCGTTCGTATGATCGTAGCCGATAGAATTCGTAATTTGTTCAATCGATCGTTTATAATATTCCACGAAAGCCGAAGCACGTTACAGCCACAGAGAGGGGCAGACACTTTCACGCATGAAACTACATAGGGCAGCTGCGCGACCTTTACATACCCCGAGAAATTGAACGCATAAAATTAAGTCCCACACACAAACGGCGACAGCGCACTACTTCGTCATCGTATCATCAGGAGATTCTGGGAGGTGATTTTTCTGCATTTTCGTGATATTTATTGAGAAATTCGGGTACGATTGTGGAATAATTTTTATTATAAGAGAATCACAAATTTTCGTGTGCGATATCTAGACCCCTCAACCGTACAATGTACGTAGGCACTAGGCGTACTACCTAGTGCTATGCTACTACCACTACTAGTAAGTCGCGCGTGCACGTACTGCGCTGTGGAGTCACCCGCAAACTTCACCCACGCGGCCACGTAACGTCTCGCATGCCAGTAAGGTGGTATGTCTGCAGATTTTTTCCATTTATTGTCGTGCGAACAACACATGGCAGCTTCGCAGCAACAACCAATAGTCGTATTAACAGCAATTTCTTAAGAATGGAGAAATTTCAAATCATATTAAAGCTGTAATTCAAGTCGAGAACACAGGAAGTACACGTAGAATACGGTCGGTTGTGTGTGTAAATAGCATTAGTCACGTATCACGCGCGTACGAACGGAAGTGACTTTGCTACCGGACTATCCCATAATGCACCGTAAATGACGCTTAAATCAACATCCGGGTACTTTTTATGTCATTGGCGATAGCGAGAATTTAGTTTAGTATACATCATATTAAAGTTTAGAGTCTACTCTTTCAGAAACTGCCTTTAACTAAAAATCCATGTCTGCCGTTTTTTTGTTGGTTTTGTGTTGCAGGGTCACATATATTTTTTCATATTCATTTTCCCCATTATTTCTAGCATTATTCTATAATTATTGCCAGATTATAACATTTTTTCTATTAAGTTTAAAAACAATTTATGGAAAGTATCTGCTCCCAAAGTGGAGGATAGTCACTCTTGAGAATGACATGCTTCGCGCAAAGCAGTAATGTGTGTTGTTGTTTTGTAGGGCTTGGTTTCGACCTGATTCCACTGTGGGCAGTGTTTGTGATCAGCTTTGGCTCAGGATTTGTCACTGGTCTGCTTGTCTGGTTCTTGGTTGTACCTCATGTCAGAAGGAAGATTACAGGTATACATGTTCAATTGATTACCACTCTATGTGAAGACTTTACAGTAAAGAAACAGTATGCATCATAGCCCTCTTTCAAAGATTGTTAGTAGAATTCAGTAAATTCACTTCATGAATTAAATCAACCACTATCACTGTCTTCATTCAAAGTGTGCAATTTGTGAGTCAGTGCTAATCAATTTCCAATTCACAATTGTCTTGTACAAATATGTGTTTGAATTTAAGTTACTTCTGCTCATGTTATAAGAAAATAGGTTGGATTTACAGGTAGCCAAAGTCAAATAAACGTTCATATCATGGGAGGGGGTCATTTTCGATATGAGGTTGCCCTTAGAGGCATTGAGGTCATAACTAATGCTAAATCTGGAGTTTAGAAAGTTTATTAGTGTGTAAGTGAACCTATAGCAGATGAGGTAAAGATGCCTTCTTTCTGAAATGTCACGGAGCAAAATTACAATTTAGATTGCAAAGCTGTTCACTGAATGAATATCTGTAGTGAGACTCCAGTAGTACACAACTTTTTTGTAGTTTTTATTTTTTTTATATCACTTTTTCTGTAGAAAGTGGGAAAAAAACCCTGAACTTTAATGAAGGGAAAAGTTGATTAAATCATCTCATATTCAAGGCATGACAAGATGTCTTGGACACATTTACAATATCGTGTATGTATGTTGTAGGTAGCATAACTCTCAGTTTTTTTTATATGAATATATGTCATTATCTAAATCTTTTCTCTTGTTTGTATCACTACGAATGATATTTTTATTGTGATTTTGTTTCTTTCTAATCTGAAGCAGGTGCACAGGTTGCAGCGCATGATGAAAATCAGTCCATCATGAAAAAAAATGTTGCATACTATTCCCATGATGACACGAGCCTATTACAGGCTAGTCAGGAAATGGCCACAGAGGACAGAGAGGAAGATGTGTGCAATGAATGTGACTCTACCGAACCAATCAAAGGAGAAGTAAAGAGGGATGAAGCAAGAGGGAGAAATATGGAAGAAAGACAGACTGAGCAGAGTGCAACAAGAGAAAACAAGAATTCTGAGACAGATGATGATCATCCCCATGTCAGAGCACTGTGCTCCCCTCTTCAAATTCTCTCTGCTGTTTTTGCTGGCTTTGCTCATGGTGGAAATGATGTAAGGTCAGTATCTTTATATTGAACGATATCAGGCTCATCTAACTCAAATAATTTGATAGTGTCGGGTTAATCTGAGGCTGAGTAAGATGTTATATCAGGTGAGACTGAGACTGAGTAGAAAGACATATCGGATTAGTCTGTGACTGGGTAGAAAGAAATGTGAGATTAGTCTGAGACTGAGTAGAAAGTAATATCAGATTAGTTTGAGACTGAGTAGAAAGTGATGTCAGATTATTCTGAAACTGAGTAGAAAGTGATATCAGATTAGTCTGAGACCGAGTAGAAAGTGATATCAGATTAGTCTGAGACTGAGTAGAAAGTGATGTGAGCTTAATCTGAGACTGAGTAGAAAGTGTTGCCAGGTTCATCTGAATGTTGCTGGGATAGTCTGAGACAAAGTAATAAATGTGACCGCCGACAACGGTTTCAGGCAAAAGTTGAGAATTTTGAAAATTCATTTTTTTCACTGAATCACATTGCCCATTTCCTAAGCTTTGCATTGATATAAAACACTTCTATTCTTCGGCACCATAAGTGGGCATAGAAAGCGAAATAAAATGCACTTTTTAAGTTGTTAGCCTGACAAAATTGCAAGAAAACGGGCTTTGAAGATTCACCTCTTTCTCAAAGACAATGTCCAAGTGGCGATGCGAGGTGAGAATCACCCATCCGTACGATGGTGCCAGTCGATGTTAAGCTCCGCCTCTAGCAACCGCATCGCCTTCTGGTTGGCTCACTGAGAGAGTCAAATTTCCTGGGCACCTTCCTCGGAGCTCAGCGTATGGAGCCGAAAAACAATGCATTACGCTCGAGTTTGTTTACCAGTACGTCTTTCAAGGTGGCGGATGCGATAATTGCAAGCTTGATGGTGTACTTGTGTATGGTGCACGCATTACGCAATGGCATCGCCATGACCGTGTGCATGTATCAGGAGCGGGTGGCGAATTCGCACATTTACAAATTGCGTTTTCATTGTGGTTGATTTGCCTTTATCATTGGCGACCCTTTTGAAGGCAGAAAATTGCTAGAGCTGGCAAGGGTCACGCTTCTTGTTTTTTTTCCTTTTTACAAGCCGTGCATATGATGCTTTGTTCGGTGGTGTGTATTGTATTAAAGCAAACAAATAAACACGACTCGTTAGTTTGGTGCAATCTTGACGTGTTATATTTGAATATATTAGATGGCTTAGACAGTTTCTGGTACGTGATTGGTTGAGAGCTCGTCACATGATACTGTTTCCGAGCTCGATATATTTCACCAACTGGTCAAATGAATATATTTTTTCCATGTGTGTCGCCCTCTTACGATTGAAATACGAACAATTACACCATTATAAGGGTGTGGGACCATGACAGTAACTGGGACAAGCAAACGATTACTATCGATAACTGCAGTCTGGATCGATATAATCTGGTCCCCCCCGATCCTGATACGTGAGAGAGTAGACGGCGCGGCACGGAGTAGCGTCATAATGCGCTAGGTCTGCGTAGGTGGAATTCAGGAAGCTACATACAGTGCTAGTGTATAACGTAGGTACCGTACCCAATGTACCATTTACGTATGCACGTACAAGTTTGTATCATTCGGCTCCGCGAAGTTTGGATTCACACTTCAAAATGGAACCCTGTTTAGTCTGTAATAAACGACGATTAGCTCGATAAGATTTTGGAGGATAAGGATTCTAACTCCACTAAACATGTCGTAAAACAAGCGAGTTAATAGTCTAGAGACATTTTGTTCAGTTCAGTTCTCAGAACGAGGGCAATTCATTCATCTCCATTGTACATTGACGTAGACTAGATCTAACGTTACATCGAACAAGTGGAGGACTACGACACCGAGCAGGTTTGCAAATCACTGTGTTTGTGAATAGTTTCTAAAATGTTCATCTCTGCAACAGAGGTAAAGGAAGACTGATTTTGAAATTGCTGCAGATTCCTGATGACAGAAGGGCCCGAATTCACGAAGGTGGTACAAATGAAACCATGGTTTAAACCATGGACAAAAACCATAGAGCGCCAAGTGTCGCATGGAATATTTCGTTACGAAATCAGCCATTTCATCGATGAAATGATTTTTTTGTAACGAAATGACAACATTTTATAACTAAATGAGCATTTCGTCCACGAAATGATAATTTCATTAACGAAACGGTCATTTTGTCGACAAAATGACCAATTTCGTAACGAAATATTCCATGCGACATTTGGCGCTCCATGGTTTTTGTCCATGGTTTAAACCATAGTTTCATTTGTACCACCTTCGTGAATTCGGGCCAAGGTGTCTAACAAGTTAGAAACTATTCTGGTCCTGGCACAAGACAAGCTGACAAAAAATCACAGGGTAGAAAAAGATGATGCACTGGGGAGCCAATTTGGACGCATGTGATGTAGACACTACTAACGAGGTAGACCTAACGTAGACGCTAGACTTACGTAACGTTAGACTGTGTAGATTCTAGATCTAACAGTTAGTTACCTGTAGACCCTACTAACGTTACGAAACAAATGTCAAATGATGAAAATTGCCCAGTATAGGCCATAACGTTAGGCCTATGAGTAAATAAAGTTAGAGTTGTTTTGTGAGTAGACCCTAGAACTAGATCTAGTGCCTATGTTCCACTTATCGAGGCATACTGAGTTCAAAGGCAAAAAGACAAAACCAAAAAGACAAACAGGTGTAGACTAGGCCAACAACTGAACTAGATTACCAGTAGTCCAATTCCAAGGTCTGGACTCTGGTCCAGCACGCACACTAAGCAGAACCCTAAATCCGCCAGTAGGCCTATCCCGAAGCACGTCTCGTAGAGTCGTAGACGTACTTAGTACTATCTGGTAACTAATGTTAGTGTTAGGCCTACTCCGAGCTCTCATCTGCTGATCTTTTGGACCTGAGCCTAATTTAACTAGGTATGTAGGATCTATACAACGTCGTTACTGGACTTGAGCCTAACGTTAGCACCGTCGTTTAGTGGACATGGGCCTATCTACACAGCCCAGTCGCTGTACGTACAAAATTGCATTAACAGCGCGCACACAGCATCTGGTCGGGCTAACATGAGCGTAACGGTTATGCGTCGTATAGTGTAGGCCTAACAATAGCTATTACGGTACTCTTCTGTAAAGCGTAATAAGGGCAAGGCCATCTGATATAACATATCGACTGGTAGGGGGTGGAATGTAACAATCTTTGGAACGCCAGGGAGTTATATTTTCCCTTGTGATCATCATATAAAATATAATCCCTTGGGAAAATATAACTCCCTGGCGGTCCAAAGAATGTTATATTTCACCCCGTAGCAGTCAATATCTGTATGATAATTGGTCATATGTGACCTCTTCTTTCCTCTCGTCTACCTTCCCTTGTGTCAGCCTGCTGTCTTAATTTTTACTACGTGTAGACAAATTTGAGAATATTAGTTTTCTTTTCACACGATTATGTCATGGTACAAGTGACAGGTGAGTTTCCAATAGCATGATGCACGATTTGTGTAGTGATTTGCGACTCTGATGTGATCAAACCATGTTCCCCATGCATCTGTTTTCACGTTGGAAGTTAGTGCTGCTGTTCACTTTTTGTTTCACTTCCGTTGTCGAACATTGTGGTAGAATAGCTCGGATAGAAAGCCAAACGAAGAGCATGCACTACAGAGCGAGTGTATCTATTATAGCAAGAACAATGGAGCATGTAATCATGCACGCGTGGACAAAGCATTCCTGAAATGCTGCAACTCGTGTCTCCAAAAGCCGAACTATGTAAATGTGTGTGATGCACCAGCCAATTGCATGCGAGACCCTGCGCCGTAGCAACACTGGGGATATTGGCGCGGCATTCGAAAGAAGCTCGAAACTGACGAGTGCGATCCAACATAGGGTGCTGAAAATTCAATTTTCGATAGGAAAAACTTAGTCTTATGCTATGAAATTTAGTGTAGATGTAGAAAACATATCAAAGACTCAATTTCTGCAAAAAACCTACATCGACAAAAATAATGGTCAAAATCTTTGTACCCGCCTAGGAGGGAATTCGCTCTTGCGACTTTTGCCTGAAACCGTTGTCACAGGTCACAAATGGTGCCAGATTATTTTGAGATCGAGTAGTAAGTGCTGTACACACTGATGCATTCTGTTCCTTGCTCACAGTAATGCCATCGGCCCCCTTGTGTCTATCTGGCTGATATTTCAAAGTGGGAATGCAGCTCAAGAAGATCCAATCCCCCTCTGGATTCTGTTTTATGGGGCTACTGGGATCTCATTGGGTCTATGGGCCTTGGGTAGACGTGTCATTCAGACAGTTGGAGAAGACATCACAAAGCTGACCCCATCTAGGTAAGTTGACTTGAATCAGTGATGTCATAATGGACAAACTTTAACTTATATTCTCTGGGATTAGAAGGTCATTGAAGGATACTAGATTCAGCATTGTGGTACCTCTGGCACTCATGCAGTGTCATGCGTCTTGTCGGCCATTTATCAAATTTCATTCAAACTTGACTAGTATTATCGTGAGAAAGTCTAGCTCCTTGGTGTTCCAACTTTCTATCAAACATGCTGCGGTATTTGATGGATTTTCTTCAAAGTTTGCTTAGAGACTTGCTATACAGTTACAGAAGGAGATCACACTTTTATGTTTTAGTGGTGTTGCCAGCAGCTGCTGCCAAATGTGCCCTGCATTGCAAAGTGTTGTCAGGATGTATTTTTAAGAATAGCAGAAGCTATTCCATTTGTAAAATTATTTCATGTTTGAGATAGTGAGACCCTACCTGCTCCATGTCAGCATTGCTGATCCCTTGGGTGAGATGGTAGGTTAAAAACCCCTCAGTAAAAGCAGAAAACATGGTTTCAACAGTGTATAGTAAGGAGTAGCAAATAATATATAGAACTAGTAATATAAAAGCGAAGAGAGAGAGAGATAAAAAGAGCATTAGAGTTACAATATTATAGTAGGGTTGTTACAATCAATGCAATCAAGGATGTTACTCAATTTTGACCCGTCATGTCAAAAGCAGCCACAAGTCGCTGGCACCACAACTGAGAAAAAAACAGAATTTAGTTGAGGCACCAATAAAAATAATAAAAGTTTTTATTTTTGGCTGATTGGAAAATATAGGGTTTTATCTACCTCCAGATCAAGTTTCAAGGTGTCAACGCTAATCAGAAAAGTGTAAAATTTCTATTTTTAGGCATTTATTTTTTGGCTTGTCAGTTTTGCTGTGCAGCATAATTGAGGGCTTTGCGTGGTGATTTCATAAGCTCCACTCTAAGCAAGTGCTCAAGGCTGATTGGCTGGCAATGACTTACTTCACTGAAGTTCATTGCCCAAGTGCAAGTTACAATGCATGATTGATCATAAACTTGAAGCGTTATTATTTCTGTTGAAGAGACAACTTCAGCGTAGTTGAAGCAAACAATAGGCAGCGTGTGCCCTGTTGGCTCTAATCCTTCATGAATTTGAATAACAAAACAGTACCCGCTGCATGCTATAAGGATTAGAACCAATACCTGCTGTCGGGCGAAAGCTCGGTGGTCTAGTGGAGATGACGCCTGTCCGGTGATCAGGAGGTCGTAGGTTCGAATCCTGCTCGAGTATGTACGCCCATGATTTTTTATCATGGCTACTACTAAAACACTGATCAATTCAGTACTTATTTACGTCGATGTAGGGCAATTTGTCAATCAGTTGCAATGAAACGCAATTTGCTATAGATTGCAACTTACGCTCAATCTTTATGAAACAGGTCCCAGCCCTCAGAATATTGCAATGTTGTTTCAAACATTGATCCCTGTCTGTGATCTAAGATTGGTATTAATTGGTATGTTCCTGTCCCTAAGACTTATTTTTGGATACACAGTTCATTGTGTGGTGGAACACCGATTGAGCCATTAAACTGTGGTATATTGTGGCATGCTTGATGAGTGTCTGATATTATGGTGAGAATGGAGCATGTCTGGCTAAAAAAAAGTGTCAATGGTGATGTATTTTTGTAAGTGTGGAGCCAAAACTACACTTTAGATGCTGAGTTCACAGGTCTAGTTTCATGTAATATGGCTCATCTACCATCTTTACAATTGATGTAGGCCTACCAATGTGTAGGATGGGTCAGTTGTGGGAAAACACGGAAGCATGTCTCATCGTTGTGTAGTTGGCCTGTCAGGAGCAGTCTACTTTGAGTGTGTGACAGGCTACAATGTCCAGTCAGGGACACAGCAGTCAACCCGTACAAGCTAAAGGACTATAGGGCCACAATTTGTACAATAGTCTTTACAATACCCCCACTTCTTGGAGTTTGCCTAGTGCGGAGGGAATCACCTAAAAAAACTCTGCAGCTTGTCATTCTCATGCACACAAGTATCACAAGAGCTAGGCCTATAGCTTTTACTCAATATTGAGTTGCACAAACATGAAAAATAGAATATTTTACATTAACAGGATAAGTGCGATGGCACTCGAGTCAAAGTGGCTGTGATATATGTAAAGTCATACATGATGAATAGTAGAAGTGTTGTTAATGCTTCACTGATATTCAGGAAGTTAATGGAATGTTGAAATTTTTTCATGTACAAAACGGTGATTTGATCGTGATCACAAATCTGATAGGAAATGCCAGCATTACATTTATCACCTCTGAACCTCACTGCAATATCCCACATTAGAGAAAGATTAGAAGAGCCTAATGAATTCATTCAATCTGCACAAATCAGGAAGAAATCAACAAAGACCAGTTTGAAAGTAAAATGCGTGTTAAATCGATTAAAATGTGTTGCCAATGTGAAAATTAATTATCATTTGAACAGTGAATTTTTGATAATCTTTGGTGACTAATTAGTCTGGTAGATGAAAAATGAAGAGACCCACAATCTTCTCTCAGTCTATTCTCTATCTACTGCAATGGATTAAATGTCATCATTAACATCATTCACTTGTTTAGTGATGAAACAGTGACAGTTCTGAAGAGAAACAAAGTCCAATGAGCAGATTAAACAGTAATGTGGTTGAAGAAATGTGTGCAATTATGTCAATTATATGTTTATGAATATCAACAGAAGTGAAGGAGAGAGCATTACCAAGTGATTGAATATAGGTACAATGTATGTGCAGCAGATGTGAGTACACTATGCCAATACACATGCTGCAGAGGCCACATGAACAAAACAACCCACATTGGTAGCTAAGACGTTACAAAATCCATGAACAGAAAGAGTAATAATATGCTACCTGCCCTCATATGGCAGCATCCTCTTATTACACAAAGTGCAGCAAAGTGTAAGGAATTCTGTACCTGTTGTTGCATACTTCCCCCCCCCCCCCCTCCATGTACTCTTTGTACACTCAGCAAACTCTGCATTATTAGTTTGCATGTTGCAGGTATATGAATTGTGCAGAGTAGAAGAAAGAGAGACATTGTAGGAGAAACCAGAAGCGGGTAGGTTGGCCAACCTTGACTTGTTTATTGTGCCATACAAATGCTGTGAACCATCATCATGTTTATATCTCCCAAATGTGTAGAAGATGTCATCTAAGTGCATTATTTTCTATTGGAGAAGAATGTTATAAATTGGACTAAGCTGCAGCATTCAAAGCAACAGGATATTTAACTGTGTTATTGTATATTCATTATTCATCATTAATGTATTGAATGTTTATTCTGCCTTACTGTACATCATTTTGCTCTGATATCAAATGCCATAGAGAAACAGTAGTCTACCTTGTAACGTACATGACCACCACTGTGGCATTTCTTTATCATACATGTATTACAATGGGAGAAAGAGCTGAGTATAAAGAAAATTGATATTGGAGAGATTTTTGAGGCTTGTACAGCAATTAGTCCTGTATTTAAAAGGCTGTGATGACTGAATTGAAAGGAATAAATTTCTGCCTCAGTTAATGGTATCCTGCTACTATAGCTGATTGTGATGTTATCTCTATTCTCATTTTCCATCTTAATACAGTGGTTTCTCCATTGAGCTAGGTGCTGCCATGATGGTTCTTTTGGCATCCAATGTGGGAATCCCAATCAGCACGACTCACTGCAAGATAGGCTCGGTTGTCTTTGTTGGCTTGGTTCGAGATCGCCGGACAGTCAACTGGTCACTCTGTGGTGGTATTGTCCTAGCTTGGGTGGTCACTTTGCCAGTGACTGCTGGCATTTCTGCTGCTTTTATGGCACTCTTACGACTGGCAGTGTAAAAGGTGTTAAACCTTATTTTTATTTCCTTGCAATCAATGCCTTCAATGGTACACTTTCTTTACTTAAGCATCAGAGCTGCATGAGTGGCCATTGTCTTTCTACAATTATCATTCAACCCTTAAAGGGATGGTACAGTATTGGCGGAGATGAGAATTGGGCTTCTAACTTTTTGCGAGATACCAAGAAAACACTTATGATATAGTACACAGCATACCATTTTAAGAGGAATTCGAAGTTTTTTTGATGAAAATCGGGTTTGGAATGACTGAAACATCCAAAAACAAAGTAAAACAAAGCGATCGTAGTAAAGTGTGGGTTCCACACTTAATTAGAATCGCTCTTTTTTGGATATCTCAGCCATTTCAAAATCAATTTTCATCAAATAAACATTGAATTCCTCATAGAATGACATGCTCTTTCGTATTTCATAAGAGGTTTCTCATTATGTCCCCCCAAAATGTCAGAAACCTGAAATTAGGTCTCAACCAGAACTATACGATCCCTTTAATGGGATGGTATAGTATTGGTTGAGATGAGGATTCAGCTTGTAGCTTTTTGCAAGATACTTAGAAACCACTTCATGAAATGTAAAAAAAACCAAAAAAGAAAAGAAAACAAAACAAAACCCATAAAATTCTTAAAAGAGGAATTCAAAGTTTATTTTATGAAAACTGTTTTTTGAATGGATGTGATATCCAACAACAAAATAAAACAAAGTGATCCCAATGAGAGGTGGGTCCCACCTTTATTAGGATCACTTTATTTTGGACATCTCAGCCATTCTGAAACCAATTTTCAGCAAATAAACTTTAAATTCCTCCTAGAATTATTATGCTCTTTCATATTTCATAAGACGTTTCTCATTATCTCAAAAAATCATCATCAAAGAAGTTGGAAATCCGAAATGCTATCTCAATGGAAGCTGTACCATCCTTTTAAAATGATGTTAAGTCATTGAACATGGAGTTATACTGTATTTGTTCATCAGTTATGGAAGTTGGTGTATATGTGACCCTGCATCACAAAACCAACAAAAAGTCGCCAGACATTGATTTTTAGTTGAGGGCAGATTCTTAAAGAGCAGACTCTGAGCTCTAAAATGATGTGTACCTAAATTCAAATGGATTCCCCTAACCAATCTAAATACTAGAAAGAAAGCACACACTCTGGAAAAGTGTGAACTGAGAAAAGAGGCTCGGAAGTACAGGGTCTATTCAAGCGCTTAATCTTTTACCAAGCCGTGCTAGCTGTGCAATGAAAGGGAAAAAACACAGGATGTAAACCACCGGAGCAACAACAATAAAGGGATTATCAGATTAAAGCTGAAATTGAGCATGTTTTATTGATACATTCTGTCCATGATTACTGCCAACTTTGAAAGCATTAGAGTTATCATTTCAAAAGTTATTAGACTTGAAAGTGAAGAGTGTGTAAAGGATTTCAAGAAATGGAAAGGGGACTCTGAGACATACGCAATCATTCTATTCTTTCCCCAAAATGGATTGTAGAAAAACTGCTGAAAGCACACTTTCCCATTCATGTTATGATACCAAACTAAAGAATAATGTAGAAGGATAGCTCTTTCAGAAAATATGAAAAACTCAAGATTGACTCGGTTGACCCATTTCACTTTTTTTGAGTCCTCATGTAATATCAACAGATGCGACTTTTTGTTTGTTTTGTGATGCACGGTCACATATAAAATGTTGTTAAAAAGTGTATCAGCTCTTAGAAGAAAGTAGGGAATATACAAAGTGGTGTACATGCATATGTTTAATTTAATTCAGTGCAATTTATTTTTGTACTTCTCTAGATTGGTTACTTTCTAAGAAAATGTCAGCCCAATTTGTATTTTGGCAATTGCAAGCATAATACTTCCAGCCATATAGGGAAATGCGGAATAAATGGTAGTTTGGGGGAATTTTGATAAACAGCAGATAATATTCAGAAAAAAATGCAAATATTGTCCTTTTTGAAAAATTATGAGTTAATATTTGCTCAGAGAAGCATTGAATTGACAAGAGCACAAAATGCATCTTGTACCACTAAATTCTGTGTGTTAATGAGACAATATAACATTTTTTTTTTGAGAAAAAGTAGATATACCTACATTCCCCCATGACCATTTTTTTTTTTTAAATGCACATACAATATATACACCCATTTTTATTTTTTCTTTGCATCGCTGATAATCTTCCCTAAATTGTATTGGTGGTACAGTCCTCAATCTATGTACACACACTACGCCATCTGTGTCCTACTATGAAGTAGTCCTTAGGCCCCAGATCACTGATAAGACATTGAAAAACATTGCCAAAACCTGAAGGGGAATCTAAAATTTATCCTTGGAGTGAATTCCCCTTAAGATACCTCATTTTCAGATCAGACGTATACTCTCCCTATGGACCGTTTTATAAATAGATATATCATAAATATGTTGTATGATCACACTGAATAGTCATGATCATGGTACATGTAATTTATCAACAGCGCAGTTCCTTTGGTGCTGGTCTTACAAATATTAGAGAAATATGAAGAGACCTACATGAGGCTAGGCTTCTATGATTGTAAGCCCCAAATAGTTGATCTCAGTGTAAAGGGGAAGCTGTTAAGAAAAGCCAGCCATAAGCCAGTTTGGGGTTTCACATTATGCATGAGCAGAAAAATGTCATATGTCCCAGCGGGGCATGTTTGTTTTATAAGTTCACTGAGATAAGCATCTTCCATATGATTATTCACGTAATCCTTATAAATGGAGCTTGCCGGCAAATCCACCTGGTGGCAAAAGTGATATTTTGCACTATCATTGGAAAAAGATTACTAATACATTCATTGCAAAATAATGAAATGGACACTTTCCCAAGCATTAGTTGATGGGCCATTCTGGTCACCTGGTCTTTGCAAGTTCATCCTTTGTTTGAACATGACTGTTGGATTCTATAGATTGTTATGTCAGGCAAGGTCATGTATTTTGTTGCTTTGAAAACAAGCGAAGTGCCTATCCCACTGAGGATAAAGAAAAGAAAATTAATTTGAATCCAAATGCACACGAGCCAACTGAACTGGTTTTTTCAAATCTCACTGAATGAAAAAGTTGCACATTCTGTTATTTAAAGACACCCAGTCGCGAGGATACATGGACATATTTCAGACGCGGGCGGCAGCACGTAAACTCGCTTCCGAAGTTGCTACGAAGCGAAATGTGTGTGTGCGCAAGACATCCCTAAAGCAATGTATTGCGCTATAGTATCTCGTTTGCTCGCTTGATTGATCTGAGCGCGGGGAGTACGTTTTGTGTAATGTGAATTGAATGTATGGTATACTGTATGTACTGTGTGATGCAATGTTCGCATGAGCTATAGTAGCTAGCTGCCTATACTTCGTACGACTACAGTGTACGCCTTCTCTTCATCGCACCGTCGTCCATTCTGAACGCGGACGATTGGGTCGGAGACCCTGTGTCTTGTATGGTAGCCCTACTATCGACCACCCTTATTGAAACCGACCGCGTATACTGTAATTCGCGCACTGAACACTTAGTACGCACTTCTCTGCGCGCAAAGCACATAAAAATGGATTGGCTTTGAATGTAGATGAGGATGGTGTGGGAAAACGTGATAATTCATTGGTCATTAATGGTTTTAATCAAGGACAAAATTTCGAATGAATATTTTCACCGAATCGTAACGACAGCACAATGTAATGTCTATGGAAGTTTCTAAAAGGCTTCTAAAAAGCTTCGTACAACACGGTGTTCAATACAACTCGGTTTGCGTGCATTGTCAATGCAAAAACATTTTACCGCGGGGAGCTGAAACGAGGCCACGCAAGGTCGTCGGCGATATTTTTGCACTGAAACTTCGAATCGAACACGGAACAATGGCATTTGATAGAGCTGGATTTTCTCAATCACGTAGGTCAAGTTTTTTTACGTGAATTTCAGTGTTAAATATTCTTATCAAGCAGATAAACATTAGGCGGTCGATTAGTAGTAGGTCCAACCGTACTTGCCCTGGCGTGGGTAAATTCAGGACGGGGAAGCGACTGTGCCCGTGCAGGGCCAACGGCCACAGTTGCACTGCACAGTGTACCTGTAGCCGTGGTAGAAGGGGGCTGTGCACCAACCGACATACCTTCAAGTCGAAGTAGGGCCTAAACTAGAATCTATTATTGTTAGATCTATCATCTTTGAACCTATAGTTCCCCTGTTTAAACGTTGGAGTTCTACCAGATCTATTGGGTTAGACTACATGTATGATGGAGCTTGCGATAAATCTATTCATTTTTTTTTAAAATTTATTTGCAAATCCTTAATCATATTCTTGGGGAATTTGCATAACATGATTGATATGAAAAACTTCTCATTTAATGGGACTAATGACATTAAACTGACCCAGCAAATGTCATTTCAATTACGGCATTATCATAATTTGACATAAATGAGAACTTAGAGAAGTTTTTCGCGGAATTATACATAGAAAAGTGGATAGGCCTACTTGTCGATCAAACGCAAATGCCCTAAAGTTACTGATACTAGATTAGAAAAAGTCATTCCACTTCAATCATTGATTCATGTGTAGACTTCTACTTACACATCATCTGGATCTGGATTCCTTGACGTTGTTGACTTGGCCAGCTGGGGTTGCTTGATTGGCGTAAGCCGTGGCATTACAATTCCACCGTGCATGTCGTAACACGAATTTGCACATTCTAAATAAAAAATCCTGCAAAACTGTTCATGCAACTCCAGCAAGTGGAAAACAAATTTTTCATCGGCACGCTGACGCTGAAGCTTCCCCCTCTGGTCTCTTACTTGTCCTCCAGCTAAGAACACGTCTCTCTGCGTTCTCCACTCGTCGATAGCGTCAAACAAGTAGATACGTTGCCTCGAGTTGGACGGCTGTTTGATCTCCATTGTGAGGTTTCATTACTAAACCAAAGCCAAGGCTAAGCCGAAACAGTACAGCACTTTTTATTGCAAACAGTACACGCATACCACACACAATATTGATATTGACATACCGGTACCGACGACTTTCTATCAACTTTGTTATGTTACGATCCGGCCCAACGTACTGTAAGCTGTACGTATAACACATGCAGCTGACGCAGCAGACAACATTGCACGATGAGATCATAACAACCTGCCATATGGCCATATGCATTGTAACTTGCTATACATGAAGCTTAGAGTTTTAATATTTCTTCATCAAAGCATATTTATAAATACCAAATATTAAACAACGTAATATATGAATAATTTTATGATATTGTTATATAATATTTTCAGACATTTTGAAATATTATTGCTTAGATTGCTGAAATTGGCACCATAGTGCATATTATAAACAGAGACTGGAGCCACAGATACGTACGTACGTACACCCGACAGCTCTCACTACTTGTTGTGTCGCGGACCGAGAGAGATTTTCATGCGCATGGCTGTTGTGCGGTTTTGTGCATGCACCCATTCGGCCCTATTCGGTAGGTATTCGGGCGTCCATGTTCAAATTACAGTGGACAGCTCGCACGGCGCTCGTGCCCCATCTGGTTTTCGCTGGTGCGCTGCGTAGCGTCGTGTTCGGCATTCGGTACGTACGGGGGTACAATAACGGGAGGAGCAGCTTGTCGTGCTTTTCTACTGAGCTGCAAATCGCCTGCGACGACCGGCTGCCTTTAAAATCTGATATGCTAGTTTATATTTTCTTATTATGTCTTTACACATTTTGATATTTCCATCAATAGGATGTAAGAAAAGAATCACATGAAAATTTTGACTTTATTTAAAACCTCAATATCATCCATGTTTTATGTCTATATTATTTTAGTCAGCTTGCTTAAGTTTAGACTAGAGGAAAGCTCAATTAAACCAACAAAATAATCTTTGTAGGTTCTGTTTTATAGATCCCAATGCTCCATTATATTACAATTTTGATGATAATTTTGTTTTCCATTTCAAAGTAATACAAAAACACAGTTGTATGTGCTTTGTAGTAAATCTGCATGATTTTCATGGTGAGGTTTTTTTTTTCTGTTTCTGAGTTCATTCACCTTGACAGTTGAAAGTTTTTTATTTTTATTTTAGATGACTCATACATTTGGGGAAAAGTTGCTTAGAATCTGCACCAAGTGCTACCTATTATATCACAATGAAAATTGTGTGCCACAGCACAATTTTTCTTCCTTCATGAGAAGTATGCCAGTGTGAATTGTGATGAGAATCTTCACTAGATCTTTGCCACTTGACTTCCACTAGGTTGCTAGATTACAGCTTACAGCTGTACAGAATAATAAAACATGAAATGTGTGTGCTGTCCAGGCTCCAAAGTATGCCATGTACATACATTTGTATTTTTAGCTCAACTGAGCCAAAGGCTCATGAGCTATTGCAATAATATGTTGTTGTACTTCGTGATCTCGGTTGGTGTGGATAATGTGGAGCAGTGCAATTATTACATGATTTTGCAGTGTTAATTTTGTCATGACTTGATTTCATTGTGTATGAGGAACTACAGTAGAAGAGTCACAGCAAAGCTGTCAGAACATTGGTATTTAGCCATGAATCTGGAATTTTTAAAGTTTTTGAATAATAAAATTATCACTCTTACTCTCTTATTGTTTGTCTGTAATTATGCCTGTGTGTGCTTTTAGGACTCAGAGCATAGCTGGAGAGAAGGAGAAAGAGAGAGAGAGAGAGAGAGAGAGAGAGAAGGAGAGGTGGTTGCATGCAACCTCAAGTAGAGATAGTTGCCATGGAGACCACTTCTGAACAATGGTGGTACTGGTTAATGTAGCTAGTGTGCAGTGCGCAGCTAATTTGTCATTTAAAAAACAAGTAGGATACAGTCCAGCCTTGATTAACCCGCCCTCTCTTTTTAGACTTCTCTATTATTCAGATACCTCCAAGCAGCGAAATATACAAAAACATTGTTTCTCTCATATGCGGCCACATTACTTACTAGAATACATGTTTCTGGATGGGCGCCGGTCCCAAAATGGCCAAATAACAGAGGGCAGACTGTACAGTCAGGCAGCCCATAGGGTTTTAATCAAACGAACGGGGTACCAATATCTGAGTAGTGGGGCTTACAGAGGGGAACCAACCATTTTTTATGCAGATATTGATGTCTGCCATGTTGCTTCTGCTGCATGTGGGCTGTGCATACATACATCAGAATGCATCAGCATGCATACACATACACTCACATACATCAGAATATTTCAAACAAAGCACTTTGAAAAACAGGCAATGAAATATTGTGACTCAGACCATCATATCGTTGATATCAAGAAAGCAGGTGTCTTAAACAGACACCATTTTTTTTCTGAAACAATTGCAGCTTATGATTATTTCTTGCAATAAAATTTTCCTTGTTGTAATATTCCCTTATACTATCTTTACATAAATTTTTTTATTTTACAATCATAAATTTTATATCTTATAAGCATAGGGATACAATTCAATGCCAAATTATTAATGCCCCCAAACCAAATAATTTATTTTCTGTTGAAATATTATTTCTAAACCCGCATTAACATTTATCCATTCTCTTGCTTCAGCCAACAATCTTTCAACGTATTGACACTCACTCAAAAGGTGTATTATAAAAGATGTATAATGTATACACACTTGGTTCAAGCATGAGAAATCTTTTCTTTAACAATTACATGGATGTACTCTACATGAGAAATGAATGTATGATCACAGTCATTCCATTTTGTAAACTGTAGCAATCATCATGACCCTTTTATTGTTACGAATCTGTTACCGCCAAAAGAATTATATAAAGGAGTAAAACAGTTGATGGACAAATGTAATGAAAATATACTTTACAACTTCATTCTGTGAATAAAAAACAAAACAAAATAGTGAAACTGGGAAAACAAAAGCATTGCAAATCTTAGTCACTATATGTATAAGAGGGAAGCATTGAATTTTAATCATGATTATACATGACAGATTACCAGAAGTAATGGAAATATCGTTTTCTATAGCGGGCACTGAAACATTCCCTGCACGGAATTACTGTATTATAGATCCTTTATATAATGGTCACCTGCCTAATGCGGCCAGCGGCCACAAAAATTTACCTTAACGTTTAATCAGCCATGAATATGTTGGCTTATACATTCATTGCATGAATTGTAGCGAGTCCTAGCTCAGTCACAATCACACAAACATGAATGACAAATGCAGCTCTTTGCTGTGAAAAAGCTGTCTCACCACTATAGATGTAGTTGAAATGTTACACTTTTCTAATCAAGTAGATGTATAAACAGAACATTCAACTTTCTTGGTTGAAAAGGTCTCCATAAACACAAAATGTATTACCCCACATAAGAGTATGTGATGCAATCACAAGTAAACATGGAAAGAGCTTGTACCACATTGACATCTAAACTAAAATGTCTTTTTCTTTCTCTCAGTTCTTTCTGTGTCAGATCCTTGGCTGCCGTCAATCTGCAATCTCTGACGTAAAGGTTCAAGACATTGTGCCAGACTGATGACTGACAGTGGCCCCAGCTTTCTCCAAAAGACGTCTTGCTGGCCAGGCTTGGAGATTGACCTCTGCAGCTCTGACAGTACCACAGTCTTGCCTACCGCACTTGAAGATGTAAAAAGCTTGACAGCAGCCTTCAACGAGGAACACATCATCTCTACCCCATTCAGGAATGGCGAGGGATGGAGGGGTGCAGTGCAGTGTATGAAGGGCCCAGTGCAGTGTATGTAGGGGTGCATTGCAGTGTATGGAGGGCCCAGTGCAGTGTATAGAGGGGTGCAGTGCAGTGTATGGAGGGCCCAGTGCAGTGTATGGAGGGTGCATTGCAGTGTATGGAGGGCCCAGTGCAGTGTATGACCACATCCTTGAATCCCTGTCTCACCTGGGCACTGGGCCAGCATTGTCATAGATGAGGTAGATCATCTCACCATCAGGTATCATCTGACTTGCCTCTATGCACATCTTGGTGATGAATTACAGAAATCTCATCCACCTGGAGTAATGCACCAGACTGATGTCATTATCTATAAATAGCAAACTAAGGTAACATTGCAGTGCTCACCACTCTGGTTGTTGAGAGTCCTTCTAATGGCCGGCTCTCTTCTCCGTGCTCTGCTGTAACATCTGTGAGCCTGAATATTGAACCAGTGCTGGTTGAAGAAGATACATTGCCCCAGCTGACTGATTTAAGAAATGGTAACAGATTATTGTCCTCTGATGAAGTACTTCAATATGAAGTCCCTGTATTGAATTGCATATCGGTTTGCCTTAATTAGAAAGCAAAAACATTTCTTTTGATTGAGTGATATTAAAACTAATAACTGGTGAAAGGGAGAAAAGAAGAGATGGTTCATGTGCGAGGTAGTAGCGATTCATTTGATAGTAATCACCATTCTATTACAAATACAGTGCACTCCCGTTATAACGAAATGCTCGGGACCGGCAGTTTTCTTTCGTTATAACGAAATTTCATTATAACCGAACAAATACAATATATAACGAAAACAAGGAAACCACGTATATATATCATATTCTGTTTGCTGAATACTCATCATACACTGAAAAGCTAGGAAATGTGATGGGATAACTGTATCACAATAATAAACGCAAGTTCCCCTCAGAAACTGTGCGTGACACAAAGAGCGAACACGCAGTGGTGTGAAGCGTTCACCCATGCAGAGACGCTATAAATGCTTGTTCCGCCAGGTATTTTCGAAAGCAATTCGCATTTCGTTATAACGGAGCACATTTCTTTTGTGTTTCTTTGTCTGTGGCCCTCGGAAAAGACCTCGTTATAACGGAAATTTCGCTATAACCGTGTTCGTTATAAGCGAATTTTTTTACCATAGACTTTAATGGTGATAATTTTGGGACCAAAAGATTTACTTCGTTACAACGAAATTTTGTTATAACTGTGTTCGTTATAACGGGAGTGCACTGTATATTTTTATAACTTCTCAGTACCCTACATCACTTACCAGTGACATGGACTCATTCAAAAATTAGGTAATGACCTCCTGTAAAAGTGGAAATTTTTCATGGTGTTGAAATTTTTGCGCACTTCGCACGACCAGAAACTAGTGTGAAACTTATAGCACACTAATATTTTTGCTTGCCATAGGTTCCTCTGTGGGATGTCTTGATTCTGCAGACTTAAAAACATGTGAAACTCTTCTTACCTGGCCAAGCATTCAAAGATCTGAGAAAATAAGCACAATAGTTAAGGTAGATAGATTGTATGCTAACTAGTCTTTTTCTGCTAGCTGGATTCTTTTTGATTATCTATTATATCCTAATTAAACGATGGTATTTCATATCTCACTGTAAGTATGAGCTTCCCAGAGGTGTGATTTGGTGTTGACTCCTCCAATAGCCATTGCTCTTCTAAGTTTTTAAACTCAGAAGACCAGTTGGCATTGTCCTTTGCAAGAACCACGATAAAGTGGCCCCGCAGAGCAAGTGCATCCCCCCTTACTGAACGATTTCTGCTCAATTACTTCAGCAAGGGTGTTATCCCAGTAGGAAGCCAAAGCATCCTCCAGCTCTGCGAGGTCTCCATCCGACAACTGCTCCTCTAGTGGTAGAGAATAAGATGAAACAAACAAGACTTAGTGCTTTTAGTAGATTTTAAACCTTTGCACAATTTGTTTTACAATTAACAGGTGGAATGCTTGAATCTGATTGGATATGGCAATTACAAATTGTTGTTATTTACAGAAATTGCAAAATTGTGTACATATGTGCCATGGAAAATCAATATGAGAAACCGTGATGATAGCTTTGTTGGATAGGCTTATGTGGAGAAATGCAAATGAAGACTTTTTTGTTACAACTTACTGGATCTGCCAACATTGGGATGATAAAATCCAGTAGATTTTGTGGAGGTATGATTTTGTGAGGGAGCGGCGGAATGTTGTCCCACAGCAGGGAGTTTTGTGTAGCACGACACATGATTCAGAAACATTTGATAGTAACTGTCAGTTGTCTAAGCCATCAAAACTGTTTGCTGATAGATTAAATGCTTATTAGAGAGATTTCATTAATAGTCATTGACTTAAAATATACTTCAGGCAATACAATAGATTTATGTTAAAAGAAAATAGAATTTTTAAATGATTCATAAAAGAATGCATTCAATATGATCATACCTCTATTGTCCAGAGGGGGGAGGGGATGCAGTAGTGGTAGATGAGCTTGCCTGGCCCTGTAAAGACTGTTTAAAGTCTCTGAGCAATTCCTGTGAAAAATGACTTTCGTGGCAAGGCACAGCATTCCTGATCTTCTCTGTGAGAAGAGACTATAGAGTATCAAGAGTCATTCAGCCTCTGAAATCTGTCTTGTTTTTCTCACAATACGAAATACGTGCTTGCATGCAGCATTTGAGTGGGGAACTACAAGAAGTGCTTTCATCACTCTGCAAAGAAGTGGGAATCTTCTGCATCCATTTTCATCCTTCATTTCTGAAATCACATTCCACTTCTTGTCAATTCTCAACTTGGTATCAAGAACTTCTGGATGATCCTCAGAATTCTCCACCTGATACTCTGCAAACTCCATCTCTAAGTCTTTTACTGCACTGGTGCCTGAGTTGCCAAGGATACATGGGAACATGGCAACAAAGCAATGTAATGAAGAAAATTATACCTTCCTTCTGAGATTGATGTCCAACACTTCAGCTCCCTGCAGAAACTTAACATCAAAGGGCCAGGTCTTCAGTGCATATCCACATGCAGACTCATAATAGTTTTGTAATGATAGATAGAAATAATCCAGACCAACCTTGGTAAGCTGGAGAGACACATCACCTTCATCAGTTGTCATGCTCTTGATGTATTCTTTGGCTTCTGTACCTATCATCAGATCTTTGTCCGACCTTTGATTTTCCTTTCCATAGGACACATCTTTCACACGTGAACATGCAACAATACACTCTGGCTTCACGAATCTCAGAAGCAAGTCCCTGTATGTATCACTGAGCTTCCGATGCACAATGTGCAAACATGGCTCCTCTCATTGCAAAAGAAGATTGATACTGTCAGAAATCTTGTTGCTGTATTATAGGAAATGGCAATATACTGTAGTTTTGTTTGTGGAGAAATCATCAATCGGTGGATTCTGGCAAGACGTGACCCTTGGATAGATGGTCTATCTTTGGTTCCAGCTTTTGGTTTTAGAAGAGGACGTTTGGATGGTAATGTATCTGCGCCCTGAGATCCACTTGCTTTCCTTTTCAATTTATTTAGACCAGACTTGCCTTGTGAAGTTGGAAATGTGGATGAGCCTTTATGTTTGAGGGTCGCTGTTGAAGTTTGCTTTCTGCAGAAGTGAAATGTAGTACTGGAAAGACAGCATCAAAAATTCTGAAAAAGGGTTCATCAACTGGATGAATGCTAAGGAGGCTTCTACAAGGAAACAAACTTCAACATGACTATGAAACATCTAGAGCTCTTCTACATCTGCAGGAAAGCAAACCTCAGCAGCGACCCTCAAACAAGGCTCTTCTTCATCTGTAGGCGAATGTCCTCTTGATTTGTCGTGGGTAAGATTCAAAATCAAGGAACATAATGATTATAAGTTTTATTACGTCCTCGTCTGATGCTTTTACCAAGAAATTTTTCCCCGTGCAAATTTCTTCCTGGGTCCCTCTGAAAGGGTGGTTTTCTGTAGGAAAGACTGGTATCTCTTTCTGAGTCTGGTTTTGGTTTGGGGGGAAGTGATCAGGGTGGGGGTTGTTTGTGATTTTCTCTGTCTCCGGGTTGCCCAGATTCTTGTCAGTAAAGACTTTTGCCCTATTTTGCACCAAAGAACGTTCAGTGACTGGATGCTTGGCTGGCTTTTCAGATAATATGTGACATTGTCTCGCCACTTACAAGTGGCCCGAGCATAGGTCAAATTCTTTTCTACCTTTATCTTTGGGATTTCCTTTGCTTTCTTTACAGCTTCACACCCATTGTATGCTGCTGAGTGTTTACTTCCACAATTTACACATTTTGGCATGTCTTTTTGTGGACACCCTTCAAAAGTATGTCGCTCACCACAGCGGACACATCTCCTACTGGCCCTGCATTTCTTTGTTGTGTGGCCAAATCTTTGAAAATGGTAACACCTGATAATTGGTGGAACAAACTGTTTCACTTGGAATTTTTGGAAACACAAATCTATTTCCTGTGGCAGGGCCATTATACCTTCAAAAGATATATTACACTTCTAGTTGGGATAGATTTTGCTCTTCTTTCACTGAGATCATTTTCCATTGCTTTCCCTTGTGTGGCTTCCTCATTATCCTTTTCGCATGGATGACATTTTGTCTTGTTAGTTTATTTTGAATTTCCACATCCGTCATTTCTGTGGGGATTCCAGATATGACCCCTTTCAGGGTGTACATCTGTTCCTGAACTTCGATAGGCGTGTTTCTGACAGTTTATAGTTCCTTGAGCTTTTTGAATTGTTTTTCGTTTTTGCATTTGACCATGAATCCAACTCTGGTGGGTTTTATAAATTCAGGGGGAAAGCCACAACAAGAGTTTATAGACTTTTTCCTGTCTGTCAGGCTTATGTAAGCCTTCAATTTGGGGGCTTTAGTGTATGGGGTGCTGAAGACATGAGTATCATGAAGCTCAGCATCCGACGACGAGTCTGCCCTCGATGTGAGATCTTCAACGCCAAGGCTTCCTTCGCACATTTTTCTTTTTTGGGGGGCGAACTTGTCTGCCAGACATGACTGTCCGGAAATCGTCATCTGGTGTGGCTTCATGTTCTAGGTCTAAGCCTACTACAACAGTCTCTGAATCCATGAATGGGTCCGGGGGTGCCTTGGCAGCCATATTGGCTTGCTGCGAAAAAGCGGGAGATTCATACCTAAAGGCCTAAATTATGTTTTAGGGTTAGTGTGCACAAAATTATCTTACAAATACAGCCCAGTGTAACATTCTTGCTTTCTTCTTCTGTACTACAGCCATTTGGTTGACCCAGTCAGTAGGTACAGGGACTTCTTCAATGATTCCTCTGCCCTCTAATGTGCCAAGTTCTTCCTTGACCTTGGCCTTCAGAGATTCAGGGATAGTGTGAGCAGGCTTGATGCTAGGCTTTGCATCATCCATCAAGGTAAGATGAACATCTGATCCAGGAAGTGTACCAACTCTGGTAGACGAGAAGACATCAGGATAATCATCAGGTATGTGTGTCAAGCTTATGAAATGTTGTTTACCAGTTCCAGTGAGTCATAGTTCACTTTAATAAGATCCATTTTTTCTGCAGCTTTCTTGCTGATCAAAGGAAGAAGATCATCTTCAACTATGACATAGTCGACATTGTATTTCTTTCCAGTGGCTGGATTTCTAGTTTTGACCTTGCATCTGCCCAGTGCTTGTAGTGTAGATTTGTTCCACATTTCAAGTTTTACTACTTCTCTCTGATTTCATCTTTGGAAGTGAGAAACCTCTTTGGCAGCAGCTTTACAGTAGATCCCGAGTCAATCTGAAATTGCACTCGTTCATCATGAATGATCATGTTGCACAGTATAGGGCCATCATGAGCTTCAATACAATTGACAGCATGATGTGTGACACAGCTAACGCTTTCAGCTGATGAGGATGCATCATCATTGTCTTCCTCAACTAGGTTTACAGTGTTGGCAGGACAGAGTTTTGAAATCCTGAAATGGTTTGGCTTCTTGTAAGCATTACACCTTTGACCCCAGGCAGGGCACATTTCTTTCTTCATTTCATGTTTCCTGCAGCAGAACTTGCATAACAATATCTTCTTGCTATGCTGTGAAGAATCCTTGGTTGGTTTCTTTGTAAAGTTTGTAGAGTGGGCCTTGTATGACTTACTTGAAGACTTGTGGGAGCTTCCTTTAGCAACGGCATGGACCTCCCTACGCATTGACAACAGCTGAGAAGATGCAGCTTCCATCGCCTTACAGATATCAATGGCTTTAGTCAATGTCAAGTTGTCAACAGCCATGAGACTTTCCTGCATTCGCCTGTCACGTACACCCAGCAGTAGACGGTCCATAAGTAGCTTGTCAGCCATGCATTTACAAAGTCCACAGGTTTTGCTCATATTGCGCAGGACACTGATGTACTCATCAATGCTTTCACCAGCATGTTGATCTCTTCTGTTAAACTGAAATCGTTCAAAGTATTCTCTGCATGAGTCCAAGAAGTGTGCATCTAGTTTTGCCTAAATGGTTGATGCTTTAGAACCCGAAGTTTGAACTATAAGGGACTAAAACAGGAATGGAAACTATGTAACATAACAGTTAGGGAATGGAGAATTGCCTAACTCTACACAATATTGCAACAAATGTGAATCAGGGCCCTGATGATTATTTCAGAATAAGTGAGTGTCAGACTTACCATTGATGATAACCATGACCTGATTTTCATGAGGGTGAGCGTCTTTAGCCTAAGATGCGCTACGCATGCAGTGGTTGGTAATGGTAGGTAGAATGCTATGCGATGATCGATCAAGCCATAGCAATGACATTCGTCAACAAGCTGCAGTGATTCACTCGTGCACATGTTAGAAGACAAAAAATGACTGATATGGCCCAATTGTTGATTGTCAACTATAGAAAACATGGAAAAATGTTACATAGTAGATTGCAATACTGTCATTGTATCTTTTTGGGCAATACATGTACATGTTCAAGTATTTTTGCATTTTTCTTATTCTGCAGCTGAATTTGCGTTATCTCAGCACCATCACCATGTGGTTTGTGGGGTTGGTAACAGATGGTCTGTTGCAAATGTTGTGTAATGAACTCTTACAGTTTTGAAGCAATTTAGATGAAACTGGGGACACATGATGACATTGATGTGTAGATGTGCAAGTCATCATTTTGTGTGTGTGTTTGTCGAAGAAAGTGTTGCTATTGTAACTGCAATTTTCAAAACCTTGTGGAGGGAACTACTGTGACAGAATTCAAGCAATTTATTTCAAATTTGGTATGTGTGCAGTGTAATGATCTAAAGGTGAGTAATGCAATCTGCTTTGTATTTGTATGCAACAAGGCTTTGCCATGGTGACTGCATATTTTCTTGGAACATTTACCTAACCCTAACCCTAACCCTAACCCAACCCTAACCCTAACCCAAACCCTAACCCTAACCCTAACCCCCCTAACCCTAACCCCCCCTAACCCTAACCCCTAACCCTACCCCTAACCCTAACCCTAACCTCCGCTTTTGTGGAATGTACTTCCACAATTTTAAGCAAATGAAACTAAGTTTGGTGTATATGATGACATTGGGGTGTGTAGCCAGATTGCACGGGGTCCTTTACCCTCGCTGGCTGGTGCAGTTCACAAAAGTATACTGTGACTTCAGATACATCACCAAGTTCACCATACCATGCCAGTATTAAAAAAAGAAAGGCAAACATGTCACCATGGGATCGAGAGCTGCATAAACCATAATAAAGCTATCTCCTTATTGGAGAGATTGCATCACTCATTCTCAGTCAAGCAACAGTAGCATGTTACAACATGAATGAGTTTGGGTCACATATTTATCTTTTCATGCCAGTCTTCTCCTTTTATTGTTGGGTCAAACAGAATCAGCAAGAGTCAGCAAGAATTTAGGGACACACTTGAAAAGGGAGTAGGGTACCCCAGCTATGAGCATGATGAGCAAAGCTCAACTCTTGTGTACAAGTGGTAGAGTGCATCCGTTCGTGACCCAGGCCAAAGAGCAACTGTTTCTGTTGCGTTTATAGTTTTTACAAGGTTGTGTTGGTGGCCGACGCTCAACACTCCTCCTTTCTCATACTGGGCTCGGGACCAGGCAACAGCGGAGTTTTCCTGCTTAGCATGAAAAATAATGTCAACAGAAATTTACTCCTTGTGCATGCCACAATTACACAAAACATCTTTGTTCCCAGATGCTGGAACTGCAGCCAGGTATGTAGAAGTCACATCGGTTTGTCAGATAATCAGTCCTTTATAGCAGTACTGGGTAGTTGTTCTCTCTACAACTGTCACTAGAATGTCATTTGAGATGGAGCTGGGGAAGTCATGCACAGTCATCTCAGTGCTGGGGTAAGGGGCTGGATCTTGGTCTGGTTCAGAACCACTGTAGGAGGAGTTGATTTCTTCCATGGTGTGCAAATTTTTCAGCATCGCAAGTGGTTTGCCGAAAAGACGTGCTGGTGGCGGAGTTACATCCGTCAAGCTTGGTGAACAAGATGTCGAAATGGATGGATTTGGTGTTAAGGCTATTGTTGGAGGAGGTAGGGAAGATAGCTTTTTAGGTTAGAGAGTTGGAGAAGTGGCCAGTACTGGAGTTGTTTTGTGGCTCACGTGTTGGTGTGCAAGCAGTCGCTGTTTGGTAATGTTGCCTCTTCGACTACAGACGTACATATATATTGGCACTGGCCACACTTGTAAATATGGACTGGTTTTTGCCAGGAGTGCTCGTCTCTTAGGTGCTGAGATAATTCACTCCAACCTCTGCACTCCTTATTGCATCTTTGCCACATTAGATCGATATATAGTTTGGGTCTCCTTTCAGCCATCTACATAAAATAAGAAAAAGAAATTGGGAATGCTTGAAATGGCATCACTTCTTGTGCCATCATGTGGCTATCTGTGTCTCACTAAAATGTAGTGCAATAGTCATCTAGTTATTTGTGTTTCCTCTTCCGAGTCTGGCATGTTGCACTCCTGTCGTTCTTGGCATCTTAACAAGGCCAGTGGCTTGTCTTGTGTTGGAAGATCTGAGAAAATATGCACAATAGTCAAGGTTAATAAATAATATGCAAACTAGTCTTTTTCTGCTAGCTAAACTCTTTTTGGTTATTGATTCTATTCCCAATTAAACAATGGCATTTTATATCTCACCTTCAGTATGTACTTCCTGGAAGTGACATTTGGGGTTGATGCATCTAACAGCCATTGTTCTTCCAGGTGCTTAAACTCAGATGGAACGGTTGGCATTGTCCATGGCCATTATCACAATGAAGGAGCTTCGCAGAGCGAGTGCGTCACTCCTACTGAATGTTTGTTTGTCAATCATTTCAGCAAGCGTGCTTTTCCAATATGAATCCAAAGCATCCTCCAGTTCCGCGAGATCTCTGTCTGATAACTGCTCCTCTAGAGGTAGAGAATAAAAATGAATAAACAAGTGCTATTTACTTGATTTTTAACCACTGACCCTATATACAACTTTAGGGCCTCTTTGCACAATTTGTTTTACAGTTAATTGCCACTAGCATGGTAACAGGTAGAATGCGTGAATTGGATTTGATATCACAATTACAAATTATTGTTATTTACAGAAATTGTAAATGTGTACAATGGTGCCATGGAAAGTTGGTTTTAGTTATAACTTACTGGATCTTTTCTCTTTCCTCTTTTCTTTCTAGGAAAGCCTTCTTGCCTTCCACCCTTATTGCAGAAGCAATTTTCCGCCATTTTCTACCCGTGTCACCATTACAAGCCTTGTACAGGATTCTTTCATCAGTACCCTTGGCAGGACCGGTAGTCCACTCAAAAATTCCCAAAAGAATGCAATGCTCAAGCAGTAGCTTGCAACAGTTCCGTGGGTTCTCTCTTTGGAAATCAAGCTGTTGATGGCCCCTTCACTTGCTTCTTTCATCTTAAGCAGGCCTTTAATGTGCCCTTGACATATTGGCAGCTGCAGAACTTTAGCGGTTTGCCTGAGATGCTGCCTTGCTGAATCCTTCGATCGGCACTTCTCTATCCTTGATGTTAGATAGCTTTGTCAGATATGTGGAGAAATGGAAATTGTAAGACTTTTTTTGGGGGGTTATAACTTACTGGATCTTTTCTCTTTTCTTTCTAGGGAAGCCTTCTTTCCTTCCATCTTTATTGGAGAAGCAATTTTCCGCCATTGGTCTACCCCTGTCACCAATTCAAGCCTTGTACAGGATTCCTTCATCAGCACCCTTGGCAGGACTGGTAGTCTGCTCAAAAATTCCCAAAAGAGTGCAATGCTCAAGCAGTAGCTTGCAACAGTTCCATGGGTTCTCTCTTTGGAAATCAAGCTGTTGATGGCCCCTTCACTTGCTTCGTTTGTCATGAGCAGGCCTTTAATGTGCCCTTGACATATTGGCAGCTGCAGAACTTTAGCGGTTTGCCTGAGATGCTGCCTTGCTGAATCCTTCGATCGGCACTTCTCTATCCTTGATGTTAGGTAGCTTTGTCAGATATGTGGAGAAATGGAAATTGTAAGACTTTTTTTTTGTGGTTATAACCTACTGGATCTTTTCTCTTTTCTTTCTAGGGAAGCCTTCTTTCCTTCCATCTTTATTGGAGAAGCAATTTTCCGCTATTGGTCTACCCCTGTCACCAATTCAAGCCTTGTACAGGATTCCTTCATCAGCACCCTTGGCAGGACTGGTAGTCTGCTCAAAAATTCCCAAAGGAGTGCAATGCTCAAGCAATAGCTGGCAACAGTTCCGTAGGTTCTCTCTTTGGAAATCAAGCTGTTGATGGCCCCTTAACCTTGCTTCTTTTGTCTTAAGGAGGCCTTTAATGGGCCCTTGACATATTGGCAGCTTCAGAACTTTAGCGGTTTGCCTGAGATGCTGCCTTGCTGAATCCTTCGATTGGCACTTCTCTATCCTTGATGTTAGATAGCTTTGTCAGATATGTGGAGAAATGGAAATTGTAAGACTTTTTTTGGGGGGGTTATAACTTACTGGATCTTTTCTCTTTTCTTTCTAGGGAAGCCTTCTTTCCTTCCATCTTTATTGGAGAAGCAATTTTCCGCCATTGGTCTACCCCTGCCACCAATTCAAGCCTTGTACAGGATTCCTTCATCAGCACCCTTGGCAGGACTGGTAGTCTGCTCAAAAATTCCCAAAAGAGTGCAATGCTCAAGCAGTAGCTTACAACAGTTCCATGGGTTCTCTCTTTGGAAATCAAGCTGTTGATGGCCCCTTCACTTGCTTCTTTTGTCATGAGCAGGCCTTTAATGTGCCCTTGACATATTGGCAGCTGCAGAACTTGAGCGGTTTGCCTGAGATGCTGCCTTGCTGAATCCTTCGATTGGCACTTCCCTATCCATGATGTTAGATAGCTTTGTCAGATATGTGGAGAAATGGAAATTGTAAGACTTTTTTTTTGTGGTTATAACCTACTGGATCTTTTCTCTTTTCTTTCTAGGGAAGCCTTCTTTCCTTCCATCTTTATTGGAGAAGCAATTTTCCGCCATTGGTCTACCCCTGTCACCAATTCAAGCCTTGTACAGGATTTCTTCATCAGCACCCTTGGCAGGACCAGTAGTCCGCTCAAAAATTCCCAAAAGAGTGCAATGCTCAAGCAATAGCTGGCAACAGTTCCGTAGATTTTCTCTTTGGAAATCAAGCTGTTGATGGCCCCTTCACTTGCTTCTTTTGTCATGAGCAGGCCTTTAATGTGCCCTTGACATATTGGCAGCTGCAGAACTTTAGCGGTTTACCTGAGATGCTGCCTTGCTGAATCCTTCGATCGGCACTTCTCTATCCTTGATGTTAGATAGCATTGTCAGATATGTGGAGAAATGGAAATTGTAAGACTTTTTTTTCGTGGTTATAACCTACCGGATCTTTTCTCTTTTCTTTCTAGGGAAGCCTTCTTTCCTTCCATCTTTATTGCAGAAGCAATTTTCCGCCATTGGTCTACCCCTGTCACCAATTCAAGCCTTGTACAGGATTCCTTCATCAGCACCCTTGGCAGGACCGGTAGTCCGCTCAAAAATTCCAAAAAGAGTGCAATGCTCAAGCAGTAGCTTGCAACAGTTCCATGGGTTCTCTCTTTGGAAATCAAGTTGTTGATGGCCCCTTCACTTGCTTCTTTTGTCATGAGTGGGCCTTTAATGAGCCCTTGACATATTGGCAGCTGCAGAACTTTAGCGGTTTGCCTGAGATGCTGCCTTGCTGAATCCTTCGATCGGCACTTCTCTATCCTTGATGTTAGATAGCTTTGTCAGATATGTGGAGAAATGGAAATTGTAAGACTTTTTTTTTGGGGGGGGGGTTATAACTTACTGGATCTTTTCTCTTTTCTTTCTAGGGAAGCCTTCTTTCCTTCCATCTTTATTGCAGAAGCAAGTTTCCGCCATTGGTCTACCCCTGTCACCAATTCAAGCCTTGTACAGGATTCCTTCATCAGCACCCTTGGCAGGACTGGTAGTCCGCTCAAAAATTCCCAAAAGAGTGCAATGCTCAAGCAGTAGCTTACAACAGTTCCATGGGTTCTCTCTTTGGAAATCAAGCTGTTGATGGCCCCTTCACTTGCTTCTTTTGTCTTGAGCAGGCCTTTAATGTGCCCTTGACATATTGGCAGCTGCAGAACTTTAGCGGTTTGCCTGAGATGCTGCCTTGCTGAATCCTTCGATCGGCACTTCTCTATCCTTGATGTTAGATAGCTTTGTCAGATATGTGGAGAAATGGAAATTGTAAGACTTTTTTGGGGGGGTTATAACTTACTGGATCTTTTCTCTTTTCTTTCTAGGGAAGCCTTCTTTCCTTCCATCTTTATTGGAGAAGCAATTTTCCGCCATTGGTCTACCCCTGTCACCAATTCAAGCCTTGTACAGGATTTCTTCATCAGCACCCTTGGCAGGACCGGTAGTCCGCTCAAAAATTCCCAAAAGAGTGCAATGCTCAAGCAATAGCTGGCAACAGTTCCGTAGATTTTCTCTTTGGAAATCAAGCTGTTGATGGCCCCTTAACCTTGCTTCTGTTGTCGTAAGGAGGCCTTTAATGTGCCCTTGACATATTGGCAGCTGCAGAACTTTAGTGGTTTGCCTGAGATGCTGCCTTGCTGAATCCTTCGATCGGCACTTCTCTATCCTTGATGTGAGATAGCTTTGTCAGATATTTGGAGAAATGGAAATTGTAATGGGGGGGGGGGGTTATAACTTGCTGGATCTTTTCTCTTTTCTTTCTAGGGAAGCCTTCTTTCCTTCCACCCTTATTGCAGAAGCAATTTTCCACCATTGGTCTACCCCTGTCACCAATTCAAGCCTTGTACAGGATTCCTTCATCAGCACCCTTGGCAGGACCGGTAGTCCGCTCAAAAATTCCAAAAAGAGGGCAATGCTCAAGCAATAGCTGGCAACAGTTCCGTGGGTTCTTTTTTTGCAAATCAAGCTGTTTATGTTTCACCCTTAATTCAAGAAATCCTGCTTTAATGACCGCATCAAGCGAGTGTGCAGCTTTGACAAGCTTTGTTAATGCCTTAATACCAAATGTCGTTGGAAATCCAAATTGACCAACTTTTGCCAGCTCTTTTACAAGCTGGTCAAGAGAGATGTTGCCAGTATATCTCTTGCCAGAAGGAGGGCTCTCCTGTGTATACATGCTGAGAGGAGTTTGATTGCTGCCATGCAGGTCTTACAGCAAGATTTGTATTAAAATCCTTCCTGTCACTGCATTTTTTTGCACACAGATAGTCTGAAAAGGTGAACAAACATTTAATTTGAGTCTGCGGAATGTCGGAGCGCATCCAGTTGCCAAGAGGAGGTGGAGTGTCTGGCAGTGCCGCTCCATTTGCAGGACCAATAGAGAGGATACCTCTCAATGTTGTAAGGCTTCGACTGTCACTGACACTAAATGCTGGCAAGTCGAGTGGGGAATTGACAAGTCATCAATTAGATCTCTTCCAATTGCTCGTAAAATCTCAGTGAACTTCATTGATGGGTCACTATGGTCATCATAAGAGGGGATGAAGACTGGATGGCGCTCTAATACTGTGGCCAAAGTATTCTCTTGGAGGAAATCGTTTGCATCAATAGCATCAGGGATTTGATCTTGTTGCAAAACAGTTACTATCTCCAATCGGCATGCTATGTCCTTGTTCAGTTTGGTTGTGTTCTCTGCCATTGTCTTAATGAAATTTGTTGCCCTTGATGACATTGAGGCAGTTGTGCGGTGATGGAGCAGCTGGCAGGTTGTAATGATCCGTGAAACAGGATGATGATGTAGTGTACCCACGTGGCAGTGTAGGGTATCAGCGTACATCTGGAGAAAAGTGATTTCTCATGGGAATGCAGCTATCCTTCTATGTTCTCCTAGATATATCAAGTTGCCAGCTATCCATATTTGTCTGGTAATTAACGGCATCATACATGGAGACAGCATTCTACATGACACCTCTGGAATTGATGAGTTCTTGAACACCTTGCCTGGACCACAGAATATGAGTGTAATATGAAGAAGCAGCAATAGTGGTACAGCATGGTGGATACTGATTGACTGGATCATACTAGAGGTGAACATGGCAGATAAAACAAGTGGTTCCTGTTTCTTCTGTCCAAACCTAGATGCCATAATAATAATGCGTGTCTGTGGGGGACTTGGTGAAATGGTAAGTTTTGATGGATCTAGTATGCCAATGTGCCTTCAAATATTTAACAACCCGAGCTCTCAATTCTCAATGAGTAACCTATAAATGTGCCTGTGTCTGCAACTGATCAGCGAGGACATGGAACAGACAGTTTCTGTCTGCTGGTGTCCTAAGCTCTCTATAACCTTAGGCCAACATTGGCAATGTTTGTGTCAAGATTTTTGTGATTTGTTGTCTTGTTGGACTTCATGAGAGTTTTGACATTTTTCGTTCCATCTATCAAAACTATCTCAACCTCATTCAGATTTTTCTATTGATATCACTGGTGGGTTTGTTTTTACCGTTGTAATTTTCTTTTGAAAGCTTGTGCCTCCACTCCATGAAATTTGCAATTTTGGCCATTTATCCTCCAACACACTGCATTCATGTTGTTGCTTGGGGTCTCCAGCAGTTTGTCTGTCATTTTGAATGGGGGAAGGGGGAGGGGATGGAGCTGGGGACTGGGCAGGTGTTGGGGGATTTCCAAATGCTTCATCTACATAGTCTTCCTTTTCCGAGTCTGACATGTTGCACTCCTGTGGCATCTGGCGTCTTGACATGGCCACCTGCTTTCCGCTTGGCCTTCATGAATTAAATGCTGGGGAACGTGTAATTGATATGGCCAGGCTCACTGCTTCATTTTTTACTTCTTGTGGGTGTTCTCCAGTTGGACTATTTGCCCTGCGGATCACCTGCCTTCCTTCTGTTGCAGACTTTCTGGCAGCCTGGCGTATAACCTGGGGCATGTACAAGCTCGGGAATCGCTGATGCTCATGTTGCTTCAGGTGAATATGACGGCTGTGGTTATTAGACCAGTTTGTCTCATAGGGGCACCTCTTGCATTGATAATTCCTGGAAACACCAATGGTATTTGACTCTTGGAATTGTTCAAAAAGCCTGGACTTCTGCTGGAACCCGACATCTCATATTCAGCATATGTTGGACTTTTGGACGGAAAGTCGGTCTGCCATCTGTGGTAATCAACATCAAAATATCACAATATTAATAGGGTTTGTTGTATACAAATATGTACATTATGTTGTGAAATTTCCCAAATACTTGGGAGGGTGTTGTTTTCTCCGTGGATACCTCCTACTTTTATGTACATCTATTTTATCATCATCATCATTTCCTTGCTTATCTGATCTCTGTGTAGAGTCATTTGTTGGAGAAGGAGAGAGGATGGTGGTTTGATTCTCCTTCTGACTCCGAGGAATGTTCATTAAAAATTTCTATCCATCTCATCATTGAGGATCTCTTCCTCATCCTTTTCACCTTCACTTTCGATGACGGGATCAGATGGTTTCTGCCATGTCTATGTCTGTAAATATTGTCCCTGGTATGGCTTGAAACGATCACGAAGAACGACTATTGGTTTTGATCTAGGTGTAGCTTGCATCGGAAATGACACATCAGACAGTTTGCTGACTATGAGGTACGGTCCTTTCCATCACAACTGGAGCTTGGATGAGATACCCTTTTTCTTAGAGGGGTCGAAGAGCCATACAAACTGATTGACTGTCGGGCTCACTTCACTACTTTGGTGATCGTACAGTTTCTTTTGTTTGCGGGCTCTCTTTTTGGTGACTTTTTCAAATGCGTTCTTTTACGAGCCGTTTGCAATTTATCTCGTAAATTTTCTGCAAAATCACTCACTGACTTTAGGGGCTATGTTGTCTGGTGAATAGTTAGGGTCCCTCTCAAGGTCGATTATCTTCCTCTATATCTTCTTACTCCTCTTCTGTCTCTTCTTCTTTGTCCTCCTCGTCTTCCTTTCCTCCTCTTTCTCTTTACCTCTTCTTTCTCGTCAGTACCATCTTCCTGTTCTTTGGTTTCCTTTTCCTCATTTTGTCTTCTTTTGATTTTTTAAACAAAATATTTTTGAAATGAACATTTTATGGATGGAATCAAAGGTGCAAATGATGGAAGTAGGTGCACTGGTGATATACATTTAAACATTTGATATATAATTAAATATCTTTTAAATTCTGATTATATATAACAGTATTATGTCATATACTACAACATAATATTATAATTATGTATATAATTATGTATACTCATGTACACCTAAATACTATTCATAGTTACCACCTGCTTGTTCATGAAATACTCACAAATATCTACGGTCTGGTGCCATATTCCATGAGGCCGGAGGCCGAATGGAATATGGCACCAGACCGTAGTTTTTTCCTGTATTTCGTAAGAACAAGCAGGGGGTAACAATTTCATCTCTTTAAGTGTAGATTTTTGGGTTATTTTTGGGCGTAGTGCTAACTTTCTTCTTGCTGATTTCCTCTTGTGAATGATGTTGAAGTTGCGTCCTCCAGTCTTTTACACACAGTTTTGTAGACAGCGTCAACAATTTTGTTATTTACTGAGCCTGTCAAAAGCGCTTTTGTGAGTTCATCTGTTTCAGGTCATTGTCACCCCATTCTCCATCCACCATGTCTACAGCTGAGTGAGCACGTTGGTAATCACCTTTGCTCGGCGGTCAGTGTCTGCGGGCTCCCCAGGCACTGTGCTGTGCCTAGCGTTGAGTTTTATGACGTCATGTTGGTTCTCCTGCCTCTTTTTTGACCCTTTGCATGTAGGCCTTGGAGGCATATTGGCAGTCAGCAAATTGCCGGAAATCAACCCTAAGCAGTATCATTGATGATAACTTGGATTTCCAGCTACATGTGTATGAAACCACGATAGTTTGCGAGAGGAAAACAAAAAGGAATAAAAGCAATCCAAACCTGATAAAGCGCCCTCACTTCAAATTCAAAAGAACTCTATGAATCTAATCCTGAGTGTAGTGACTATCTGGCAGGATTCTTTAGTACTAGAAGAAAAAAAAAATAAAAAACGCACCTTTATGATTAACTTACATTATGCCCAGTGTTGATTTTACCTCAAGCATAACAAAACAAATCAAAGTTACTACTTAGAATTGTGTCTCTCCAACCCATGCTAGCAATCCACATCTTGGTCCCATGAGACCGGCAGTAGAACTGGGATTGTCTCCAGGATTCCCGCCCATCGAATGATTTTTCCTCTTAAAGAATACTGGATAGTTTTTCCTCTGCTGCATTTTGGCAAGGATCTTTCCAGGTGAAACATTTCTAAAGTCCCATCCGGTAGATATGTCCGCCTACTAGGGGATGTGGGATGGGGTCTCTTCAGCAGTTTGTCTGTTGTTTTAAATGGGGGAAGGGGGATCATTTTTGATAAGTTTGAATGAAATTGATGGAGAAATAAAGAAATGAGAGCAATTTCAACAAAAGCTTTAACATGTTGTAAAAATGATGCACTTGGCCTCATATCATTTGACCTTTGATCCTAGATGACCTTTGACCTCATCATCCTCATCAACTCACATCTGCTATTACCCAAGGATCATTTGTTCTAAGTTTGAATGGAATTGATGGAGAAATAAAGAAAGGAGAGCAAGTTCAACAAGAAAAAAATAGAACTTGTTGCGGACCCTTATGCATATGTAACTTTGTAACTTCAGTAACAAATGTCAAATCTACATTAAAAAAACAAGTATGCCATAGTTCATGTCTGAATCAAACTGCATAAAATATGGAAGTGATGTGTAAGTGAGTGTAAAAAGTCTAAAAAGCTTTGAAACTAAGAAACTTTAAACGCTTAAACAACCCTGAAACAAAATTTTTGTTGTGTCTTGACTTCATTTTTTTTTGTTTCATTTCCTCTGGAGTTCCATATGACCTCATGAACCTCAACAGCAGAAAGTGTCCTCTCTGCAGGTGATGTTCTTGCAGGGTACCACTGCGTTCCACAAATTTGGTTATTGGTCTCATTTTTGTAAGCTTTAGGTACATGCATTTTCTTTTGACATATGTGAAATCCCGTTCTTTATTTTTGATTCTTATGTTCCAATCAGGTCCCAGGATGGCTTTCAGCTCAGTCATTAGGTTACGATCTTGAGTATTTTCACAAGGTGCAAATACTTCCTCAAACACCAGTGGATCTACAGGGACACGTGCCACGCACTCAGGATTCTGATTTATGCTGATTGTAAGCTTTTCCTTTTTGGCAAGCCTGAGTGCAGTCTTGACATCACTTGCTGTTCCACAGCTGCTTGAAAAATCCTCTTTGGTGATGAGATTCGTCTGAAATTAAAAGTCAAGTTCATACAATCTTTCAGTAAATCAAAGATGATAATACTAAATACCCATCATTTATTAGATAAGTGGTAAATAAACACACGAAGGAAATGTAGGTAGAATGGGATTATGCACAATAAATATAATTGAATTATAGCAATGTCTTCATCCCTTCGGCAGTATAATGTTGAACTCGGGCCACAGGATGTACAATTTTAGGGTTCATAATTATAATAGTGACAAAGATTGTGTTAAAGGTATTGAATTTCACAGTATGTTCCATGGGGTACAAAGTTGCAAACAAGTTTTAGGAATTTAATTGCAATTACACAGATTAATATGACAGCCGTGGGCAGAAAAGGATTAGGAATATATGTTTTCCTGTTTAAGATCATATTAGTGGGTGCAAGAGTATAGATAGTTCATTCAATTTCGATGCAGTGCAACAAAAAATTCATAATGGGCATTCAGTTTCACATTAGAGCAATCAAAAGAGTAAAAACATCATTTAGATTGTATATACCATAGGACATTCAAGTAAGCATGAAAAGACATGTGACTGAAGATTCCTGGTAGATTATTTGAATTATTTTAAACAATTAAGAACAAGTATCTCTTCTGAATTATACATCCAGAAAATCCAATTGTGCATGTTGATTCCTGGTGATTTGCAATGCTGCATACATCTCATTTTATTGTGTTACTCGTTCATCTTCACATGTATACAAATGTGTGACAAATTTTCAAACATTTTTGTCAATGATATCAGTTTCTCAAATCCAAGCTTCACTCTGAAAAAACAAAACAAAAACAAAGCAAAAAAAACCCAAAACACACACACAAAAACCTCCATCCAGATCACATTCTGGAGCTGACATCTGTCAATCACAAGTCATCCAAACTAAATTCTGCAATTGACCGTGGAATTTAACTTCCCCAGAAGCATTAAGCTCTCAAAATATTTGCATGGTCTTTAGGGACTTTCTACAACACATTCACAGTTCCTTCATTTTCCTAGAGATGGACAGCATTTCTGACATAGGAATTCTCTTCTATGCTGGTATTGTATCTTATTACAAAGAAGTGATCAACTCTGGGAAGACAACATTCCAGTATCTATTGTACGTTAGCTGAACTGACTGGTGATTGGTAAATAATGTACTCTCCAGAATGTACTCCTAAGTATTTTTCTATTTGACCACATTTATTTGAGCTTAGGTTTGAGAAAATAATTGACAAAAATATTCCAAAATCTATTTAAATAAATGTGAAGATGAATAAGTACACAATTATTAAATGAGATGTATGCAGCATCCATGCACATCAGCAGGAGTCAACACTCGTTTTGCTTTCCATTGACCTTTATATTTTGGAAGATACATTTTACCTTTTCCAGCCACTGATCCCCCCATCGGGCATAGTGAACTAAAACCCTGTGAGTGTAATCATCTTCCTCCAGAACCTTTTGTGGAAATATAAACAGAGCATCAATAATTGAATGATAAAAGTTATAAAATGAAATGATGAAAGCAAAACGAATGAGATGAACAGTCTAGACTTAATAAGCTGTGATACCTTGTGATACCCAATTTGTTAGGATTTGTTTGCGGCTTGCCACGGGGAAAATGCGATAGGCTAAGGGCTAAATCCGGCTTAAAACTGCATGTGCGCCCTATGGGAGTTGTGAGTTATGAGATGGGGGCTCATTCGTGTTAATTTAATAGTATTACACTCACTGACCCTCGACCACGTTACAGTTGGTGCTGTTAGTGTTTGGTGAATGCACAAATAGTTATGAGTTTTAGGTTTAATCTCCTTTATCAATTACACTAGTTTGATTCATTATATTCTACATCAGAGCTAACAGTTACATGAGACAATACCTAAACAGGCTTCAAAATATAAAAGTAATGTTTTGATTGTCGGCCTATATAGGCCTATCTGTACCTCGACATCAAATGCTGACTTTTTGTTCCACTGGCACTGCAGTTGTTTTCCCCTGGGTCTGCGGGCAATTCTGGAAGTTCTTGAAGTTTTTTGAAATGTCCGATGCAATATGAAGCACATCTTCTCCTAGGTCTTTGGCTTGGGCATTCATTCATTGGTTCCAGAAGGAGAAGTTTATACTAGTTCTTGTAGAATAGAGACCTACTCGATGAATCTATCCTATTATTATTATTTATTATATATTTATCGTTTTGCATGCATGTTTGAAAAGTATGAAATACATGTGCAGTCATGGTGTTCCTTCGATTATCATGCGCAATGCATGCATATGCAATTTAGTTTTTACCGATGCTGCGCGCATGCTGGTATTTTGCGGAACGTGAGTGAGCCGACCATGCTAGCCCGCCGTCCAGCGCTAGCTCGTGATTGGCTAATATTTTTGACCTGTATTTGTATGCAAATGAGGTCAATGCGTGATTGATTAATGAATATTCATTATTCACTATCAGCAACAGGTTTTAATTGGTTGTATGTTAAAGGAAATATGACATCATAAGTCATTAAGAGTTTGTCTGCCGACGTGTGTAGACTTTTTATAATGGACCATCGATCCTTGGATTCATGGTGGTAATAGCATCCTTGTGAAGAAGGTACTGGAGTTCATGCACAGTAAGGATGTATTTCCTGCACTTCATGTTTGTACATTTCAATAGGATATTGCGTCTAGCATTTCTCGAACATTGCATTAAGTGATTATTTATATAGGCCTCAATCATCAGCTAAAATGGATTTAAAATTTCCGCATTTATCGCAGAGTTTGGAAATTTTGTTCAGAAACTAAATCTGCTCCCAGGAAATGTGTTGATCTGAATATGTGTTTCAAAAAGTCCAAATGTCTAGAAAGAAGAACACCAAGAAGCCGACCAGTTCACTGTGACATAGAGATCAAGTGAAGGAGACTTGATACTCATTCCTATAATAACATCAATCCTCTGAAAGATTGAAATGAAAAAAAAAATCACTTTCACGATTGCATAGGGTGGCGTGCCCCTTTGCTCTCCTAAAAGTGATTTTTTTTTTTCATTTCCATCTTTCAGAGGCTTGATGATATAGGAACGCGTATCAAGTCTCTCTTAATTGATCTCTTCAGTGAACTCGTTTTAAATCACTTTTAGGAGAGCAAAGGGGCACGCCACCCTATGCAATCAAAGTCAGGCCTACAGGAGAGTTACTGCCCAGACCTCATTTGTCGAAGCTTATGCTTTACTGATTGAATACTACGAACAGGAAATGAGCATTCAAGACACAATTTAGCATAACGCATGTAGATTTCTGTAACTGACCCATCAGTAACATCACCGACTGCAGTTTGTAGCAATTCAAGCTCAAAGGTCGACCAGGGTCTTTTAAAATTTGCAGGTAAGTTCCGAGTTTCTACCGGTACCTGTTCAACTTCTTGTAGTGTCTCTGTAACGGATGAATCACCAAACTGCGGAAAGTCATCTTCTGCTGGTTTCTCAACAATCGGAGCATCTCTATGCTGTTTAGCGTTTCCACGCTCACAAACGATGGGGATCAGAATCTTAAATGGTATGTGCTCATGCAGCCTCATTACCTTTAGTTTATGGACACCAATTAGAAAGTAATGTGACAGGATTCCAAGACGGCACAAATGGTTCTGAATGAGAGGCATATCATGTTCTAGATTAGCCATTTGGGTGTAATCAATGTAAATGCCGAGCTGCAGAAAAGCAATACAAGTGACAAAGAGACAAATAGTCACCATTTGATCTCGGTCTAAGTTACTCCCATCTAGCAGAGAGACCACAGGTAATATCCAAGGCATGGTGGTGTCCCTCACAGTTCTTAGGTTCCTAGCAAATGTGAAATTATTTGATTCTAATCTCACAAGGACAACAGCAGATAGACTTACACATTTTGCTGTAAGTGATTCTGTGCCACCAGGCAGGATGACTTGCCAGACGGATTTGTGGTCCCAAGCAGCCTTCTGATGCTTCGAGGAGTCAAAAAACTTCAGCGCTGGAAAATGTGTCACCTTTAATTCAAGAAAGCCTGCTTTAATGACCGTATGAAGCAAGTGTGCAGCTTTGACAAGCTTTGTTAATGCCTTAATACCAAATGTCGGAAATCCAAATCGACCAACTTTTGCCAGCTCTTTTACAAGCTGGTCAAGAGAGATGCTGCCATTACATCTCTTGCCAGAAGGAGGGCTTTCCTGTGTATACATGCTGAGAGGAGTTTGATTGCTGCCGTGCAGGTCTTGCAGCAAGATTTGTATTAAAATCCTTCCTGTCACTACATTTATTGCATGGAGATAGTCTGAAAAGGTGAACAAACGTTTAATTCGAGTCTGCTGAATGTCGGAGCGCATCCAGTTGCCAAGAGGAGGTGGAGTGTCTGGCAGTGCCGCTCCATTTGCAGGACCAATAGAGAGGATACCTCTCAATGTTGTAAGGCTTCTACTGTCAGTGACAGTACATGCTGGCAAGTGGAGTGGGGAATTGACAAGTCATCAATTAGATCTCTTGCAATTGCTTGTAAATTCTCAGTGAACTTCAATGATGGGTTGCTTTGGTCATCGTAAAAGGGGATGAAGACTGGATGGCGCTCTAAATCTGTGGTCAAAGCACGCTCTTGGAAGAAATCCTTTGCATCAAGCGCATTGTCGATCTGACGTTGTTGCAAAACAGTTACTATCTATAACCAGCATGCTATATCCTTGTTCAGTTTGGTTGTGTTCTCCGCCATTGTCTCAATGAAATTTGTTGTCCCTGAAGACATTTAGGCAGTTGTGCGGTGATGGAGCAGCTGGCAGGTTGTAATGATCCGTGAAACAGGATGATGATGTAGTGTACCCATGTGGCAGTGTAGGGTATCAGTGTACATCTGGAGAAAAGTGATTTCTTGTGAGAATGCAGAGTCCTTCTATGTTCTCCAGATATATCAAGTTGTTGGCTATCCAGGATGGTCTGGTAATTAACGGCGTCATACATGGAGACAGCATTCTACATGACACCTCTGGAATTGATGAGTTCCTGAACACCTTGCCTGGACCACAGAATATGGGTGTAATATGCAGAAGCATCAATAGTAACTGCATGGTCGATACTGACTGACTGAATAATACTAACGGTGAACATGGCAGAAAAAACAAGCGATTCCAGTTGCTTCTGTCCAAACCTGGATGCCATGATAATAATGCGTGTCTGTGGGGGACTTGGTGAAACGGTAAGTTTTGATGGATCTAGTATGCCAATGCGCCTTCAAATATTTAACAACCCGAGCTCTCAATTCTCAGTGAGTAACCTATAAATGTACCTGTGTCTGCAACTGATCAATGAGGGCATGGAACAGACAGTTTCTGTCTGCTGGTGTCCTAAGCTCTCTATACCTTAGGCCAGCATTGGCAATGTTTGCGTCAAAATTTTTGTGATTTGTTGTTTTGTTGGACTTCATTAGAGTTTTGACATTTCTTGTTCGATCCATCAAAACTATCTCAACCTCATTCAGATTTTTCATTTGATATCACTGGTGGGTTTGTTTTTACCGTTGTAATTTTCTTTTGAATGCTTGTGCCTCCACTCCGTGAAATTTGCAATGTTGGCCATTTATCCTCCAACACACTGCATTCATGTTTTTGCTTGGGGTCTCCAGCAGTTTGTCTGTCGTTTTGAATGGGGAAAGGGAGAGGGGATGGAGCTGGGGACTGGGCATGTTTTGGGGGATTTCCAAATGCTTCGTCTACATAGTCTTCCTCTTCCGAGTCTGACATGTTGCACTCCTGTGGCATCTGGCGTCTTGACATGGCCAGCTGCTTTCCGCTCGGCCTTCATGAATTAAATGTTGGGGAACGTGTAATTGATATGGCCAGACTCACTGCTTCTTTTTTTACTTCTTGTGGGTGTTCTTCCGTTGGACTATTTACCTTCCGGATCACCTGCCTTCCTTCTGTTGCTGACTTTCTGGCAGCCTGGCATATCGGAGATCTTGACCTGGGGCATGAACAAGCTCGGGAATCGCTGATGCTCATGTTGCTTCAGGTGAATATGACGGCTGAGGTTATTAGACCAGTTTTTCTCATAGGGGCACCTCTTGCGTTGATAATTCCTGGAAACGGCAATGGTATGTGACTCTTGGAATTGTTCAAAAAGCCTGGACCTCTGCTGGAACCCTGCATCACTTATTCGGCATATGTTGGACTTTTGGATGAAAAATTCGGTCTGCCATCTGTGGTAATCAACATCAGAATATCACAACATTTATGGGGTTGGTTGTGTACAAACATGTACATTATGTTGTGTAATTTACTTGGGAGGGTGTTTTCTCCGTGGATACCTCCTACTTCTATGTTCATCTACTTTATCATCATCATTTCCTTGCTTATCTGATCTCTGTGTAGAGTCATTTGTTGGAGAAGAGAGAGGATTATGGTCTGATTCTCCTTCTGACTTGGAGGCATGTTCATTAAAAATGTCTATCCATCTCATCATTGAGGATCTCTTCCTCATCCTTTTCACCTTCACTTTCGATGACGGGATCAGATGGTTTCTGCCATGTCCATGTCTGTAAATCTTTCCCTGGTATGGCTTTAAACGATCACAATGAACGACTATTGGTTTTGATCTAGGTGTAGCTTGCATCGGAAATGACACATCAGACAGTTTGCTGACTATGAGGTACGGTCCTTGCCATCACAATTGGAGCTTGGGTGAGATACCCTTGTCCTTCGAAGGGTCGAAGAGCCATACAAAATGATTGACTGTCAGGCTTACATCTCACATCACTACTTTGATGGTCATACAATTTCTTTTGTTTGCAGGCCCCACGTTTTGATGACTTTTTCTATTCTTTCATGAGAGGTTTGCAATTTATCTGGTAAATTTTGTGCAAAATCACCACTTCCTTCCTCTTCCACTGAAATAGTGGGCACTGTAAGCTCGACAGGGAGGCAAATTTCCTACCCAGCATCATCATGTTGGGTATCTCTCCTGTCGTTTCTTGTGGTGTGCTTCTATTGGCACTTGTTGCATATGGGAGAAGCTCATCCCAGTCCCATTCACTCGAGTCTTGTTCATTAAGCAAGGCTACTATATTCATCAGGGTTTGGTTGAATCTCTCAACAAGTCCATCTGATTTTGTATCATAGGCTGTGGTCATGATTCCAAGGAGTTTACACATCTCGGCAAACAGTTCAGACTAAAAATTTGGTTCCCTGGTCTGAATGTAACTCACAAAGGATGCCATTTCTACATATAAATTCTTCAACCAGCTTCTGGGCTATGGTGGAGGCACATCCTCCATCCACTTGGTTTGGTAGTCTCCCACTACCATCACCCACTGGTTTCCCTGATAACTTCTTAGTAATGGGCCAAGAAGATCAATGGCAACCCTTTCTACAGGCATCCCTAATTGATCCTGCTCTAGTGGTGTCTGTCGTTTCTTTGGAGGACTGGTGACTTCCTCCTCTCGCATAACTTACATCTCCTCAAGTGGGACCTAACCTCTTTGGTCTGTCCAGACCATTGAAATCTAGCCTTCACCTTAGCAAGGGTCGTATCACCCCCAGGGGTCCCCCAAGAAGACAGCCATGAATTTCAGTAAGCCCTTCTTCCTGAAGTTTCTTTGGCAAAATAATTTGCCACCTCAAAAATTTTCCATCCTCTGATGCATACTTCCAACATAGCATGCTTCGGTGAATCTCTAGTTGGTCCCATTGTGACCAATGCATTTTGGAAGGAGCAGGTGAGTGAGAAAATGATTCCAACTTCAGCTTTGCTTCTGCATTGTCTTTAGCTGTTACTAACCATGACATTGTGTCGTCATTGAGCTGAGCTTCTCTTAGTTCTGGATTTGCAAGGGTAGGCTTGGCAGCGATATGTCTGACTGATTTGCCTTTGGTACTAGAAGGCTCAAATTCCCATGTATTGGCTGTCTCTTAATCCTCCCTTCCACACTTTTTACACCTTAGCTGAGAAAGGCTATTGGCATTCCCATGCTTTCTTCTCGGTCTATACTAGATTACCAGGTCACATTCGGCTATTTGTTCAAGCCATCATGCAGTCAGGATTCTTGAAATTCAGCAACTACTGAAGAGAAGCATGGTCTGTGCGAATGTTAACTTTACACCCATACAAATACCGCATGTATTGCTTGAGGGACACAACAACAGCCATTAATTCCTGTTGTGTGACTTAATAATTTCTCTCTGATCTGCCGAACTTCTTGCTGAAGTATGCAATGCCTTTCTCTTCCCCATCCTGCACTTGAGACAAAAGTGCTCCCGTGGCCTCTGCGCTTGCATCTGTATCTAAGATAAAATCTCTTTCTGGCAGTGAATATGCTGCTGGGATGGGAGCATTCTGTAATCTTAGCTTCAATTCTTGAAATGCGTGCTCACAGGGCTCTGACCCTTGAAACTTTGGTCTTAATATGGTTTATGGCATGTCAACATCTCGCACTCAGCACTCCTATCATCCGTCCACCAACATGACACTTAACCCCCCCCCCCCCCCCCCGGGCATGATGACATTAAACCACAGTGCATACGATGTACCATGGTACGAAATGCAACTTATCGAAGAGAATACATACCGGTCAGTGTCTTTTATTCACAGAAGAGCATATTAACTCTGTCCTGACGAAGGTAGTTTACAATACTGTGAGCAGTACATAGAATCTAGTAGGTACAACTTTCAGATGGATCACTAATGATGCAGAATCATGTCAGTTTCAGGCAGGTTCAAGGGTAATGCTTGAACTTAGTGCAACTCCAATCAACTTCACTGCCACAAAAAACTGAACTGAAACTAAAGACTGCCACTGGGGGAAACTGTGATTGAACTTCTGAAACTGAACTGCTAAGAACTGCGCTGCTAAGGCAACTGCACTGCCTCTTCACAGTGCATGTATCCCCTTTTATATCCCCTCGGATCCTGGTCACAACAGCCAGTGTCCATTGGACCTGCCCCAGTGCATTCAGACAAGAGTCCCCTCGTTGACTTGTCGTGGTGGAAGGCTGGCAGGCTGCTGTGCATAAGTATCGGGTTGTATATCCGAATTTTGGATATATTGCCATGGCCTGTCTTGTCTGGAAATTAATGAAAAAATGAAAGTAAGAAGTTAAAAAAATCAATATTTGCATGAACAACTGACATTCACATGTGACATAATAATTTGTTAGGTAATTACGTTTTGTTGACTGCGTCAAATCAATCTCTTATTGTTGTACTCCTCCCCCCAAAAGATGATATTGAGACAATATATACTCACTGCGTCAAATACCGAGCATATCCGCCATGGACTGGAATACCCTGCCTTGCTGGCGTACAAGATTTCTTAACTCTGCATTTAGCGTCACGTGGCCCTCCGCTATTGTGAACCTCCATGGACTCCAAGCATCTCTCGGGGACAAGTTCAATGAAATGGCCAAATTAATCCTCTTTCCACCGCATACCGTGTTGGATCAAAGCAAACTTGACATATGTTTGCTCGCCTTCAATCTGTCCTGATGACTCCCTGAAGTAATATGACACACAGAAAAGGGGTTTTAAAGAATAATTGGGATAGGAAACAAATTGCAGTCATTGAAATGATCCAATTGAATCAATACAAGTTGGTCAGTTGATCACTTACTTTATCATACTTATATTTCGTCCTATTTCAATTTCAATTTCAATTTCTTTCAATTTTATCAATGATATTTACTTTTGTCTGATGTTATTGTAATGATGCTAAAGGGTAGTTGGGGGTTGGGATAACAAAGTAGGTTGCAACATTTCAAGAACTCATTTCGATCCACTCCCCAAATGACTTCCAAAATTGGCCGTTAATCATGATTTGCTGATGGTTCGTCTCTTTCATTACGTCATCGACTTCCTCTGGTGTGGTGTAATGGGTTGCCCAGACGTTATCCATACCAAGGCCCTCGGCTATATTGAATACAAATAGGAAAAAAAAATGTGAATACTTGTAAATGGTCTGCCATTGTTATAGATTAAAATCGTTGTAGATTTGCATGGAATATACATAGTATTATTTGTCAAACAGTACAGATAAAAAACAAACTAACCCATACCTCGTCCAACTTCATCATATGTCGTCATACGTCACCATACATCATACTTTGATAAACAATTACGATTATTTCTTCTTTGAAATATGCTCATCAATAAAGTGCAATTATGTCCTGTTATGCAAATAAGAAAGTCATTTCTACCTTTATATCCATATTTATTGTTTGAATGTTCACCCGAATTAGAAAGACATATAAGAAAGTACAACATTGTACATTACCTGTGCATACCTTCTCTGCCAGGAATCTTATCAGTCTTCCATTAAATTCGGCTAGAGAGTAATTTGTCAATTTACATGTATAGCTGTTTAGGCCACCAAGGCTGCCTGCCTGGATTAAGAGGCTGTCTTGAAAAGGGCTCTTGACGCTCTTGTCTGATGCCCGGAAAATGTCACATTTCAGAGCATGGAGTTAATTAGCGTTGGAAAATGTTTACATTTTGGAGCATGGGACCAGACAGATAGATAGATGGATAGATAATAGATAGATGACATGTTTTAGCTTGAAGTTTGAGTGTAGATATGTCTTTGGATGTGTACGTTAGGATGTTCACCGTTCTCAGTTGTATTATCCTTGTAAGGAAAACAGCTCTAGGGGTTCATGCCCTCCGTGTTGAATGAATCATTTACAGGTTTACTCCTGATGCCATGTTGTGTCGAGACCCAAAAATGATGAGAGAGAGGAGAGCAAGGTGTGCGTTTGTGACTGACTGCCAGTTTCAGATTTGTGGCAACGTGGACAAAATACATTTTGCTGATGATGTAGATTCACATGCAATGTGTCGAGATGGTCAAGGAGTGACCAGCTGGTGGCTAGTGTGGCTAGTCTTAGTAAATATACCAGTTTGGTCGTGTTTTGGCAAAAAGGTGTATGTCTGCTGTTTTACAGCGACTACAAAGCCTACAAAATGGACTTTATAAGTTTTGGCAAAATTTCATTTCCTTATAATTTGCTTGCATCAAACTTTAAAAAATACTTCGGAATTAGCACTTTTAGAGACTAATAACTTTTTACCAAACCACGCTTACAGGGACTGAAACCCACGCTATTTTGGCAAAAAGGTGTATCTTCACATACACAATGAGAAATCCTGCATTTAAGTTGGCAAAAAAGTGTATGTATAGAGATACTCCTTTTTGCCAAATCAAAAGCAGGAAAACTTATAAAATGATACAGAGATAGCCCCAAATATCTCGGAAACAAAGGCTCGATGACTTACGAAAGTTGGTCACATGAGAATTTCGGCATCGAAAACCTCCCAAATGGTAAAAACCAAAAACATGATATTTTTCAGACATACACCTTTTTGCCAAATCACGACGGAGATGTGTCCTAATCATTACAACTGAGTTTGGCACCAAAAGACTCTGTATTAGTCTAGTCGGAATTAAACTTGCACCAGATACATATGAATCAGTGAAGTGTAGGTAAGTCTGTATGTGTGTTTTGATTCACGTTACATTTTTAAGTGTGTATTTGTAAGTATGGCAGTGGTAATTACATAAAATTTTTGAGAACCATTCTTATCTTATAACATCAGAATAACCCTTGCAATTGAAAGTCTTACTGGTTATTAGCCATTGAAGTGTATATTATGCCTCTGTGTATTGATTTATGACTTGTATATATAAAATGTATGCATACATATCAAGAAACTTCCCATTTGCACGTTGAATAAAATTTAACACTTCATACAGACTTGAATCTTGAAGATATGTATCTGTTTGTCTCTTTTTCTCTGTACGTGTGTGTATGTGTGTGTGTGTGTGGGGGGGGGGGGGTATGCTATAACATGTGAGAACTAAAAGAAGGGGTTCTTGATGTACAGTCATATATGGGACAATTGTGTTGTTAGGGCAGATATGTAGCAAAAATTGGTCGAAATGCTCCGTATCCGGGCACTTACCCCCATGGCAACTACCCTCCGGATAACTACCACCCGGATAATTACCCCCCAGGTCTATTCCCCCTTAGGGCAACTACCCCCCGGACAATTACCCTCCTAGGGTAATCACCCTCCAGGGCCATTACCCCCTAGGACAACTACCACCCGGTCATCTACCCTCCTAGGGCAACTACCCCCAAGGGCAATTACCCCTAGGACATCTACCCCCTGGATAACTACCCCCTGGGTAACTACCCCCTGCAACTACCCCCCGGATAACTACCCCCAGGATAACTACCACCCGGATAACTACCCCCCGGATAACTACCCCCAGGATAACTACCACCCGGATAATTACTCCCCGGATAACTACTTCCAGGATAACTACCACCCGGATTACTACCCCCCCCCCCCCCCATAACCATACCCCAAACCGCCCCCTCCTGATACTTACCTACTGGACAACCCTCCCTCCCCGCCCCCCCGAAAGTTACCACCCGTTGTAATTTTTCCATAAGTTCATAACACCATATCAGAAGATGCACCTTTCTCTTACACTGTCATCATTTGTGACCCCGCACCTCAAAACGAATAAAAATTCGCCAGATATGAATTTTTATAGTTAAGACGATATTCTGAAAGAGCAGGCTTTAAGCTTTAAAATGACGTATAACTCAAATCAAATGGACTCTCCTAACCTATCTAAATATTGAAAAGAAAGCACAAACTCAGGAAAAGTGGGAACTGAGAAAAGAGGCTCTGAAGTACAGTGTCTATTCAAGCGCTTAATCTTTACCAAACCGTGCTGGCTGTTCGACGAATGGGACAAAAAACAAGAAGTAAACCACCAGATTTACAACAATGAAGGGATTATCAGATTAAACTGAAATTAAGCATGCCTCATTAACACATTCTGTCCATAATTAATGCCAATTTTCAAAGCAGTAGCACTATTCTTTCAAAGGTTATTAGAGTTGAAAGTGAAGAGTGTGGACAAGGTTTTTCAGAAATGAAAAAGGGATTCTAAAGACACGCCTAATCACATTATTCTACCAAAAATGTTCGAGATAAACTGCTAAGAAAACACACTTTCCTGCCCGTTTTATAATACCAAATTTTACCATAATGTAAAAGAAGACCAGTCCTGCTCTTTCAGAAAATATGAAAAAGTCAAGTTCGGCTAGGTTGACCCATTTCACTTATTTCAGTCCTCACGCAAAATCAGTGTGTGCGACTTTATGTTCGTTTTGAGGTGCACGGTCACATTTACTCTTTTGGCTTGTCATTTTCTACCGTTATAACACATTAGACGATAAACATAAGAAAAGGAGAGTTGATTTCACTGCAATTCATATTCCCTTACCATTAGAGAGGGACCCTTCGAATAAAGCCATAATTTCTGATAGAATCCGGGCACGGTTTTATGAAAGTTATCAGTCCTGACAAGCTGTCAGTTCCACACAATTACCAATCGTTGGAGGTCGATCAAAGCAGGTCCATGGTAACAAGTCAGTGACTCGAGCTTATCAATCAAGCAGAACCCATGGTTTTATTGAAATTATTAGAGACTAACAAGATGTCATAACTGGCAACTTTTATCAAACGGTGCCCTAATCTGTCATAAGAGTAAAATTACAGCTTGTTTTACATACAAGTAGAATTGTGCTAGTTTTCAAATTAAATGTTCTCGACACTTTTAGAGGAAATCCAGTTCAAATATAAGTTAGTCTCAGAAAGAGTAAAATATTACGAGTTTAACGGTATTTTTTTTTTTTTTTTTTTACAAAATACCCCTAGTTGTTAACGAAGTCTTTTGTCCTGCAACCTCTAATTGAATAGATCTATAGAGAGTTGTAGTTGACAGAATCCTTTTTACATTATAGGGCTGCTCTGTTTTATCCCTGCCATTTCAAGAGTATTTTTTTTTTCACAAAAACTTGAATCCTTCTTGGAATAACATGCTCTTTAATATTTCGTAAGGGGTTTCTAATTTAAAACCTGAAGTTAGGTCTCGACCAAAACCAGATGATATGATTTTTTTTTTAATTCAAATAGCAAACGTTGTTCGAAAATAACAATGAGAGACGTACTTTTCTGGGGGAGAGTTATTGTAAGAGGGGTGATTGTTTGAAGCCTAATTTTAATAAGGAGTAATTGTCAAGGGAGGTAATGCTCTGCGGTGATCATACCAAGGAGGTGACAATTTCTTCCCACATCCTTGATATACTAGTTGTTAATGCCCAATAATGCAGTAGGGCAATTCTGAAATGAGCGTTAACGGTATAACAGTAAAATAGTTACAAAATTGATGAAACAATACAAAGAAAGCACATTAAGACAGAGACGAAGTACACAAATAAAGATACAGTGCACTCCCGTTACAACGAACACGGTTATAGCGAAATTTCGTCATAACGAAGCAAAACTTCTGGTCCCAAAATTATCGCCATTAAAGTCTATGGTACAAAATGCGCTTATAACGAAGACGGTTAAACAAAATTTTTGTTATCACGAAGTCTTTTCTGAGCGCCACTGACAAAGAAAAACAAAAGAAATGTGCTCCATTATAACGAAATGCGGATCGCATTCGAAAATGCATAGCGGAACAAGCATTTTTAAAGCATCTCAGTCTTCATGAGCGAACGCATCATTGAATGTTCACTCCCGTGTATCACGCACAGTTTCCCAGGGGAACTTGCGTTATTGTAATACAATAATCTGAATTCAGATAAGGTTTGTTTCATTGTTCCGAAGTCCTTTAATACAAAATACACAGATTCTGATACAACTGAATGTCCGTTAGTTCGGTGATGAAAGAGGGTTTGTTATTAAAGTTCCTATATGAAGGGAATAAATGTTCGTAAAATTCGTTTGTAGATGAAATATATGTTGGTAATTGACCAATTATGCAAAAAGTTTGGCTCAAATCCACGCAAGCATCTAGATATCCGCTATTTGCAAGTCCCAAACATCCCCCTCCCTCCCCCTCGAAAACCAGCCACAGTACGGGACTCCAAAAGTTGTGACGTCACGCCAGGGTAGTTAGAGCCACGGGCCCCCGATGCTCTGTAGAAAAGCATTTGGCATCGGGAAAGAATTTCTGTCAATTTTTTTTCAAAGTCTGAAATCTCTGCTATTTATACTTTTGACACCAACTCTTTACTGTTTGTCTACACTTAATAGTATTATCATGAACTGCTTCTTCTCAAACAATTATTTTGTATTACTATGATCTGCAACAAGCCCAAATTTCACACAATTATCACAATTTTCTCCTCATAGTTTTGGTGCGAAAGTAGATCCGGTCGGCCGTCGGTCGGTATGACGTATCACCTCGCAGCTCGTATCGTATGCATTGTACGTACGTACGTGCGGTTCACATTTGTATCATCGTAACTTTTTCATAGCGGTTCGTTTCGAAATTTCGCGTCGATCAATTTTGAGCTTTCACTCCTTCCGAAAATGGCCGAGAACAGTGAGTTAGATCAGAGTGATCTTTTTATGGACTTTGAGGAGTACGTTAGTGAAGAGGAAGGAAGCGACAAAAGCAGAGAAGGGGACGAGAATACAGACGAGGACGATGGAAGTTGGGAAGATGTAAGCTGGGGAGAGGACGATGGAGAAGTGGGAGAGCAAGGTGCTGTCGACGTCAATCCAGCCGGGGAAGCAGCGGCAGGGCCACGGGTGCCGCAACCCTATTGTCATGAGCCGCTGCCTTTCGATGGAGATGGAATGGCAAACGACGGGGATGCTCCTCGTCTCGATTTTAGACATATTCATTAAGACATATTTCAAATTTCATGGCGAAATGATGTTTCTATCTTGAGAAATTTAACTTTGAAATCACAGCAATATCACCCCATTTTTTTTACGAGCACGCATGAAAATGTGACCCAAATCATGTTTGCAAACAACGCCGAAAAGCTGCATTCGCGTGTGGATCTCCAGCGATCAGATAATGAGCGTACAGCGGTTAGAAAATACGCGTAACAAGCGCAGAAGCCACTCCCCCTATGTGTTGTCATACCCTGTGTGCGCTGCGTGCGTACGTACGTGCTCGGTATTCAGTTTACATTCGATTCACATGTACCGTATTGAGCGCCCTACAACACGTACGAACCCCGCGTATGTATGCAGGCGCAGCTAGCTAGCAGCAGCTAGGCAGCCCCGCCGGTAAAATTCGGGGAGCCGAGCGGACGAGAGAGCATCGCGATTGCAAGCCAGGGCAGCCGGCATGGCGAGCATGGTTACGTTCGCACTTTGGCTAAGCGGACATGATTGTATTCACAACCGACTTCTCGGCTTTATAGTGCCAGTGACTCGAGCATCGCGAGTGCACTTTCGAAATATAAATGCCATATAAATGAACAACGATAAGATCATAACCAATCCACAAGTAAACTAATAATAGTAGACAGAAATTTAGTCTGGTTGTTTTGCAAGACGTACGTGATTTGTGAGCGTGACTGTATCCGATATGTACAGTACAGGGTGCGTGCTATAATGTGTGATGCGTGTTGTAGGAGCTATCGCAAGCGACACCAGCCCAGTTTCCTGCCTCGATATGCACATCATACACAACACATACACACACACACGTAGTGACACACACACACAGAGGTAGCTCTTTGCTGGCAGCATCTGGCGTGCGCCGCATATGCACACGCGATCCCCACACACCGCAGATGAGGCCATGTGGCCGGCCGGTGGTAGACGGCGCGCGATGCGTAATCAAATTTACATATGCATTAGCCCCTTCGCGCGAAGTTACTATGGATTCTTGCATACGAAGCCCCGCCTAAAACGTTCGCTGTGACCAAAAAATTATTGCAAGGGGTATCTTCAAGGCGATATCCCCACACCTAGGCGTGGAGCTAGCGAAAAACTAGCCACACCATCGGATTCAGCATATCCTCAACTACTAGCAATCATGTCTTGGGGCAATACAAATACCGAAGCAGACGCTGAGATATGGGGATAGATGTGCTTCTATCGATGTTTACATCAATTTATCGTCGGATTCATGTACCGCCGTTTTGATAGGATATGGAGCAAAACTTCCTCTTTCATATGATACCAAATTTGTCAGGATTCGTTAATGGCATGGTCTGGGGATTTGGCAATAAAGGCGAAATTTGGCACAAAAATGCTTGGTCAAAACAGCGTAGGCGCGCGGCTCCATTGCGTTCTATGGGACTTGCGTGTTATAAGATAGGGGCGCGTTTTGGTCGAGGGTTTGCAGTGCGCGATCAGACACCCTACCTATAGCTAGCTAGAGCGAGTCGCCGTGCATGGCCGTGGCCGCCTGAGCAGCGGAGCCTCGGCCGAGGGCTCCCCTCTCGTACCGTCCGCACCGTACCGCGCGCTGGCACGTACAGAGTCGCATCTCTCGCGGATTAATCTTTTACGCGGGACGTTATTTTTCCAACCAAAATAAAACTAAAAAAGTCCTCTCAAAATTCTAAATTTTCTGAATATTATGTGATGTATCAAAAAATCGTTCACTAGAACATTTTTTTCTAATAATTCTTAAACAAATTAGAACATAAAATCCATCATAAGAGAGCGATATGACGCAATTTTAAAGCTTTGACAGCACTGCATTTGCGTGGACATAAGAGGGAATACCCTTACGTGACATCATAATCTAGGGGTCTTGACTCAACGGGGAATAAGGCTTCGATATTTTGACGAAATTTGAACGCATATTCCTCAAAAACCAACCTTTTTAGGGGTTTGAAAGATGTGAGATAGGAAAGTATGGTTAATAAGCCTTTCAAAAACACAAACAGTCCAGTTTTGGCGATCGGCTTCTTATGTGAACTTTAAGCATAGTTTGGCGTTATTCCAAAGGTTCGTTAATCCGATAATAAAATAATAAATAGTCCTTATTCTTATTCTTATACGGTTCGTTAGTCCAAAAATGACAGGAATTCAAAACGTTCGTTAATCGGAACATTACAAAAAGTATCGTTAATACATGGTGGAAAAAGGAGAGTACACAACAAAACTTAAGAATTGCAATTCTTATAATCGTCTTAAGATAAATAAACCTTCGAAATAACAAGCCTTTCTCATTTTTTTTTCATTAACAAAATTTCTTCGGAATAACGAACCTTATTTCATTTTCGGATGAAAAAGCCTTCGGAACAACGGACTTTCTGAATAGTGAACTTTTCTCTTTTTTTTTGATTTATAAACCTTCAGAATGACGCACCTCATTTCATTTTCAGATCAACTAACCTTCGAAAAATGAACAATATACTATTTTGATCTAAATTATGTATTCTCGGAATAATGATTCTGCGGAAATGCGAACCTTCACATAAACAAACCATCGGAATCCCGGAGATGGCGAAACTTCGGAATAAGGAGCCTTCGGAGTAACGTACTTTAGTAAGAAAAGAACCTTTGGAATAGCGAACTGTAACCAAATCGTACACCGTCATTTTCTACACATGTGTGACAACACAAACAACTTTATGCTCTTTTTAAAATGTAATATTTAAACGAAATTAAAAAGGTAATCTCCCATTTCACATAGCTTTCCAGCGTATGATGAGGATTCAACAAACAGAATTTTTTATGCGTGGTTTCCTTCTTTTCGTTATACATTGCATATTATATTTGTTCGGTTATAACGAAATTTCGCTAAAACGAAAAACAAAAAACAAAAAACAAAACTGCCGGTCCTGAGCATTTCGTTTTAATTGGAGTGCACTGCACATGAACACACACGAGATAAATCCCTTGTAATGAGAGAAAGAGGAAAGGTGAGTTATGAATGACAGGAATAGACTACCTTCACGGTGGACAGAGAAAAGCGAGAGGGAAGAGGAAGATGATGGGTCAAAACCAGGGCACGTGAGGCATGAGATATAAGCTCCTCAAAATAAAGAAGTGTAACATGGAGTTGTGGTAAACGATATACGATTGTGGTTAAAAAAATATTGCAAAAAGTTTAACTCATTCTGAAGTGTAACATTTCTTCAAAATGTCTTTAGTTCAATGGTAAAGGCATTCAAACTTAAAACTTTTTTTTTTTTTTATCCTATACTATCAAGAGAAATCCAAAATTTCGGAACAGTAAAAGAAAATACAGATTTAGCGAAAATAGTTTTGGTTAAAGGCATTGACATTTACTGGATTACCGGGTAGGATATGAAGGGACAGCTTCCGTTTTTTTTTTTAATGAACATAGAGTCAAAATACAGAGGAAAAAAAAATAAGCTTGTACATAAATCGTCCTAAATGCAAACGATACAAATCGTAAATCCGTAAGATGTTGTTTTCATAAGATGATGTATCAGTATGGCATCTCCGTGATTCCTGGCAAATAATACAAAGAACTTCGTTTCCTGTAGTAATGATATTCTTTTTATTAAAAGTAAGATTGGTGGTGGGGGTGGGGGCAATGACCCGGGAGGTAGTTACCCAGGGGGTAATTGGCGTGGTGCACTGTCCTGGGGGTAATTTTCCTCTTGATAGTTATAGGGGAGGGGGAGTTGTAGGCCTATTTATCCGGGGTAATCATCCATGGGAAGTCATCGGAGAGGGTAGTTATCGGGTGGAAGTTATCTGGGGTCTAGTTTTCGGAGGAGGGGATAATTAACCTGGGGATAATTATCCTGGTGGTAATTATCTGGAGGGGGGGGGGTAATTATCCGGGGGGGGGGTGATTATCCGGGGGGGGGGGGGTAATTATCCGGGGGGGGGGGGGGTAAATACCCGGGGGTAATTACCCGGGGGTAATTATCCGAGGGGTAATTATCCGGGGGGTAGTTATCCGGGGGGTACTTATCCTGGGGATAGTTACCCAGGGGGTAGTTCTCCGGGGGGTAGTTACCCAGGGGGTAGTTCTCCGGGGGGGGGGGGTGTAGTTATCCAGGGGGTAGTTCTCCGGGGGGTAGTTACCCAGGGGGTAGTTTTCCGGGGGGTAGTTATCTAGGGGGTAGTTATCCGAGGGGGTAGTTATCCAGGGGTAGTTATCCGAGGGGTAGTTATCCAAGGGGTAGTTTTCCTAAGGGGGAATTGCCCAAGGGGGTGATTGCCCTAGGAGGGTAGTTGTCCGGGGGGGGGGGTAGTTGTCCTAGGGGGTAATTACCCTGGAGGGTAATTGCCCTAGGAGGGTAGTTGTCCGGGGGGTAGTTGCCCTAGGGGGGAATTGTCCTGGGGGGTAATTATCCGGGTGGTAGTTATCCGGAGGGTGGTTTTCCTGGGGGTAGTGTTCCTAGAACCGAAATGCTCACATTCGGCGGAAAGTATGAAATTTTGCATTTAGGGGTATTTTGGGCGCTGATTTCAAATATTGCCGCATCCAAGAGATGTGACCACTTGGTCGCCCACCATTTTGAATTCCAATATGGCCGCCATCACAAAACAAATTCAAAGATCCCTATCTTCAGTTCTGAATGACCTGTGGCACCAAAATTTGGTACACATGAGCGTTTTGACACATTGAATAATTTGATGACAGATTGATTTGGAGTGTCTGGCAAATATCGAATGACCGCAATTTTGAATTCCATGGCCGCCTCGACGAAATATTCAAAATCCCTATCTCGATTTCTAAGTGGTGAGTGACGCTGAAATTAGGTGTAAACAAGTATTTAACATACTGAGTTAAAATATTAACTGATGTGATGTGTCTGACAAACGCAATGCCTGCTATTTTGAATTCCAATGTGGTTACGAAGACAAACATCACGACTAACATTCACGGGCATTTCAAAAAGTGCAGCGAAAAGGAAGCATAATGCACCTTTTACTGACGTCACAAAGTAAATACAGCAGCGCGCACTCTATCAGTTACAAACCCACGCTCAATCAGGTAGCCTAATTTACAAACCCGAGATAGAGATTTTCAACACTCCAACATGGCAACTATGTATAAAAATTAAAATTGGCTGCTGTGCAGCTTGTCAGACATATCAAATAAGTCCGTTATTGAAGTCATCATACCACCATGCTTTTATGTATCAAATTCCAATGGCTAATGTCATTCAGAACTGAAGATAGGGATCTTTGACGGCGGCCATATTGGAATTCAAAATGGCGGCCGACCCCGAGGCCAGATCTCTTGGATCCGGCAGTTTTTGAAATCAGCGCCCCAAAATACCCCTATATGCAAAACTTCATACTTTCCGCCGGATGTGAGCATTTTTTTCACATATCTGCCCCACTATGTCTCCTAGAATATATACGGCTCCATTAGAGGATGTAAAAGAGAAGTGAAGCATGAGTGCATTACGTTTGCAGGATACTCAGATTTATGTTTCACTTGTAAATGCAAGGACCAATTCTGCTTGCCCTGAATGAATCATACCTTTCTAAAATCCGAGAATGGTTGCAAAAAAGCTTAAATGCAATTAAAAAAAACCCTGAAGTTTTGCATAAAAGATCTCATGAAATACATTCTACATCTTTTTCTTTCAGTTCCTGTTCGTATTCCTTATCTGTCACTTTCTAAGGCATGTACTTATCCAAGATGATCTCAATATGACAACATGCGTCAATATAAAATGTGAAAATTTGCATCTATATTGGTGTATATTAGATTGGAAAACCTTTTAAAAACTTTCTGGATAGAACAAATGCAGAGAGAAAAAAAAAAGGTGCGTGCGTTATTTTGAGTTTCTAGGAGGGTAATGGTTTGCCAGAGTTCTGTAATCCATGTATCAGACCCCAACGGGTATAAAAACTCAAAGCTTTTAACAAACAAAAGAAATTCTTCTCTCCAGGCGTCTTTGAAAATAATTTTCCTTTGTACTATATATACAATATTTAAAAGCGCCTGGAGGGAGACTAAACTAAGTTAAGCACTCATACTTGAGAAAAAACTTAAGTTGGGAACAAAGTCCAAAATATTTAAGTTTCAAAGTATAACTTGAAGTAGTCTTTGCTCCAGCCGTCTTTCAAGTTACTGTATGTTTGTACATAGAAATATTTCAAAGGGTCTGGAAGGAGAACTAATTGTATTGAAGGACTCATACTTGACAAATATGCTAAGACCGGTGGCAGGTCGCGATTTTTTTTTTCCGTAACCCTAACGCATCGAAATTGCCCATTGTGTCACTTGAGCAAAGACTATCAGTATACAAGTTGGTTTTTGTACGCATGTGCGTGGACTTCGAAAGAGTCAATAAAATTCACAAAATTCACAAAATTCACAAATATATAGGTCTGCAGCGATTGCTATTGTTAACATTGATCATGTTTATTAAGCCCCACAAAATCATATTCGAAGAGGGCATTTGGTCTTGGGTAACATGGATGAACTCCTAACTTAATTTGGGTTTATCCTCCAACCTCACAATGATTCAGAAAGGCGTAGTATAGGCTCCTTTTTTAGTTCAGGTTCATATAATTATATCAACGGATATGATTACATTCTCATGCAATAACATCCATGATGAAGATGGGGGAGGGAAGAGAAACTGCGGGAGGCGGGGGGAGCTAAGTAATCATCGATTTTGATCGATGAAATCTCTCTATAAATATTTCAATTTAATCAGCTTTAAAAAGGCATTTTGGATCGGCATTTAAAAATCAAAAGATGAGCTATTTCCATCAAATTCAATTCATTTTCCCAGTCCATACATGTGCAAATTGCTCTAGTATCACGGTTTGAATGGCTCTATCAATAATTTTTTGATGTTCACTTTATCATTGCCAACCCTATAGTCCTTCTCATCACTTACCGTCGTCACCCCTACCATCACGACCATCATTGAAGGAAACCAAAACCTAAAAAGAAATGTGGATTGAGTGAAAGGAGCAACATTAGTAGAACACATCAGTAAAAGTTTAAGGAAAATCGGGCAATCGATGCAAAAGTTATGAATTTTTTAAGTTTGGATGTTGGAACCACTGGATGCATGACATCATGTGTGGGCAACAACATAAAGAAATACAAAGAAAACAAATATGTTTTCACTTTTCTTTAGTAATGGAAGAGCATTTGATTAACCACTTTCAGAACGTATAGGGGGAATGATTACTACCCTTAACATAAATTATGTCAGTATCAATTAAGTTGATGGAATGTATAATTTTATCGATTTTTTTTTTTGGGGGGGGGGGGTGGAATTCTCTTCATATTTTCTTTACACTGTTGCCCATCATGGTCTCTAGTAGTCTCTTTATTCAGTGATTACAACACAAAAAATATATAAACGAAAAACTTTGCATCGATTGTCCGATTTTTCCTCAAACTTTCACTGATGTATGCTAATGTTGCTGCGTTCACTCAATCCACATTGGTCTTTGGGTTTTGGTTTCCTTTAATATCTACCAATCATCACTACCATCATTGCTTTTTTTAGATTACCATGCACAACCATAAACATCATTACTATCATTTCACAACTGGATATCATCTTATCATCATCACCACGATTATCACTCGTATTACCATCGTATACATATCACCATAAGCAATATCTTCCACCACTACAATACTTTTTTCCAGGTCATCAATCCATCAACAACAACTTCACGAAATCTCTTTCAAAGTTGTCAGCATCATCATCATTATCATAAGTCTAAATAAGCATTGCGACTGGCAATATATTCATACTCGATCCCTCCCTCCATTGCCCACATGGCCTATAGCACCCGTAATTGAAATGATGAAGAGAAACGATTGAATGGTAAAACACTGATTTGTTTGTTTGTTTGTTTGTTTGTTTGTTTGTAAGAGCACTAGCTGCATTCACACGTACAAAATAGCTGGTTACCGAGCGCGCTCCAAAACTCGAGAGTTCTTGTTATACTCGCAACTTTTTATAAACTTCATGATCGATAATTTATAGAAACAAACACCAGGCTTTAACTGGTATCAGATTCCCAGGTGGGTTCATGACTTTAAATGTGTATAAACCATTTGTTGTCGACTGACACCCCAAAAAGGAAGCCATGCGTGATTTGTTGTCTCGAAGTCGTGCAGTATCGTACACATAGAGCTGTGATAGTAGTTTATACCGGTATATAAAGTTTATCAATATCAGCATAGTACTGTAGCCATATGTTTACTATATGTGAGAGAGAGAGAGAAAAAAAAAATGAAACCCACAGCTCCGATTCTCAGGTACCACACATTTGTAGAAGAGATTTGAAACGATCGTTTTATAATGTGTTATTTGGCACAAAATAATTGTCCCCGCCGAACGAGTTCGAGCAGGGGACTATGAAACGGGCTCCGTACGTGTGTGTGTCCGTCCGTGTGTCCGTCCGTCCGTCCGTGCGTGCGTCCGTGTGATCAAAATGTTCAAAATGCTACTCCTTCGCCATTTCTAACCCGATTTTGATTCTGTTTGCTTTATATGATAGCACTACATGGGAGCTTTGAAACTTCTAGACAGAATTTCAATTGTGACCTTTGACCTTGGCCTTTGACCTATATTGTACATTGCCTACAAAATGCTACTCCTTCGCCATTTCTAACCCGATTTTGATTCCGTTTGCTTTATGTGATGGCACTAGGTGAGGACTTCAAAACTTCTACACAGAATTTTGACCTTTGACTTCTTTGACCTTTGACTTTGATTTTTGACCTATATTGTACATTTTGCTGCAAAATGCTACTCCTTTGCCATTTGTAACTCGATTTCAATTCCGTTTGCTTTAAGTGATGGCACTAGGTGAGGGCTTCAAAACTTCTACACAGAATTTTGACCTTTGACTTCTTTGACCTTTGACCTTGATTTTTTGACCTATATTGTACATTGGCTACAAAATGCTACTCCTTCGCCATTTCTAACCCGATTTTGATTCCGTTTGCTTTATGTGATGGCACTAGGTGAGGGCTTCAAAACTTCTACATAGAATTTTGACCTTTGACTTCTTTGACCTTTGACCTTCATCTTTTTACCTATATTGTACATTTTGCTACTAAATACTACTTCCGGCGGGGACATATATTACGCACCGCGTAATTTCTACTTTTCCTTGTTTCACTTAATTTTGATAATATTAATCGATAACCAAATTAATATCATATTAGCAAAATTTAAGATCTTTTCATTAAGTTGGAACAACGAGCATTAATTCAGAGTCACAGAGTCCTGGTGTAAAATGTTTATTGTCCTGGTGACAGTGTAAAGTGCTTATTGCCCTAGTGTAAAGTGTTTTTTCTTGTGCTGGTGTGAAGTGTTTCATGTCATGCTGTTTTCCTTGTGTTCCTAATGTTACAGCTGGTGTACAAGTTCTCTCGCCAAGAAATTGAGAGGAGGAATCTTCATCTCACCGTCTGGAACTCAGATCTTCTCAAGGAAAATGCTTTCATGGGAGCCACTCACATCCCCCTCAACAAAATGGACTTGTCCGTTGAAACGGTCAGGTGGTATCATCTAGAAGATCTTATCTAGACTTCCGTCAAAATGGACTTGTATGGTGAAGCAGTCAAGTGATATCATATGAAGGATCTTTATACACCATCTAGACTTCTATCAAAATGGACTGGTCCATTGAAACAGCCAGGGGGGATCGTGTGAAGGATCTCATCTAGATTTCTATCAAAATGGACTTCTCGGTAGAAATAGTCAAGTGGTATCATGTGGACGATGTTATACACCATCTAGACTTCTATCAAGATGGACAGGTCCATTAAAGATATAGTCAAGTGGTACCATGTGGAAGATCTGATGTAGACTTTCATTCGTCGGACAGTACCATGAAATCACCTTGACTGATGAATCTTTGCTTTACTGGTCTAACATCGCCAAAGAGAATTGTGTATGCCACTAATGGCTTCCTATACTCTACAGGTGAAATCTATCACCTCTCTCACAGACTGACTAAAAACTTGGATGTGATTCCAAAGAGAGTTGTGTATGCCACTAATGGCCTCCTACACTCTACTTGTGCAATCTATCACCTCTCTCACAGACTGACTAAAAACTTGGATGTGATTCTCTGACAAAAAATTGCTTGATTCTCTCAAAGATGGTTAATTTGCTGGGTCTCATTCACATCTAACCGTTGTGTATGCTTCTCATATTTTATTCTTGTTGGTAGATATCCACACATTTCTATGTTGGTATGATTCAATTTCAGACACCATGAAGTTTGCTGACTTTGATCCATGCAATACTCACTGGACCTGTCTCTGAGGTGTTTTAAAACAAAACCCTATTTTGACATTTGACCTCAGTACAAAGTGTCAACGTAGTTGTGGATAAAAACATGGACTCTGACGTGCCTCTGACTTTTTTTGAGACTTTGTTTAATTGAGGTGGGTGTATTGAAGGAGGATGGCTTTTCTAAGGAATCCAATTTCTGTGGCATTTGTCTCTTTACTAGCAGACACATCTTTATCTATTTAAGCTGTAAAAAAAAAGAAGAAAAGTTATTACTCTTGACATGTAAGATACAAACTCCTGAAATCATATCTGTTTAAGCACAATTTCCATGAGGAGAATGCTCAAATTCTCAAAGTGCATTTTGTGCTTTTAATATTGCTGAGAAAGTCTGATGAACTTCAAGAGCTGAGTTTACTGCCTGTTTGTTGAAGACAGAGCTGGGGAGTCAACTATTTACTCTTTATTTGCACAAAAACTGAATGTTTGGATAAAGACATTAGTGCAGCTGTCCCATAAGACCAATGTTTTCTTGCAAAACTGCCCATTATAATGATATTAGTGGACATTGTGATGTAATCTTTAATGTGGATTTTAACAGTTTTTTGAAATGTCAACTGGAGACTCTAACTGAAAAAGAAATTAAAACAACAATGTTGCACTCACTTGGAGGAGTTTAGGGATGATATTGACACTAATGGCTGAGATGGCTCTTCAGGTTTTCACCTTTTTTGTGTGAGCTAATGAGAAACCTCCTAGGAGATAAGAAAGAGCATACAATTTGAAGAGGAATTCAAAGTTTGTTTGAAGGAAATTGGTTTTGGAATAGCTGAGATATCTAAAACAAATTGATCCTAATAAAAAATGGGACTCACTTTTTTTAACTTCATTTTTGGATATCTTAGACATTTCAAAACTGATTTTCATCAAATAATCTTTGAATTCCTTTGAGAATCGAGTGCTCTTTTACATTTCTTAAAGTATTTTCTAAGCATCTTGCAAAAAGTTAAAGGGCGAGTCCTCACCTTTAACCAGTACTACTAGTATACCATCCCTTCATAACTACATGGTGTCATCACTTGCAAATGTGGGAAAACTTTGAGCAGTTAGTGGTTTCACACTTTAACAAGTAAGATGAATTTCAATGTCCTTTCCTGGGGGTTTATGTCAGTGTCTGCTAGCTCAGTACAGATGATAGTGAAGATTCTTTGAAACAAACTCCAGCCAACAGACAAACCCCTGAATTGATAACAAAGGTATTGACTGTTTAGCAATTTTGTAAAGTGAGCTAGATTTAGCTGTGATTCAAACCCAGCTCAAAGCTCATTGAATATCTATCTGTTTAGTTTTATATTTTCTTCTTGATTTTATTTCAAGTCTGAATATCTACATAGAAGTTTATCTTGTCATTCATGACTGAATTTTTATATCACAATGTGAACATCATGTGCTGTATAATCTGTGCTGTAAAAATGGCAAGTGAATATGAAATATCAAAACAAGATATGAATATTGGAGTCTGTAATCTTGTTGTCAAAGGAATGTAGAAGTTCAGAAATCATGGATGGTCATGGTTGCTACCTGGTAGACTGTGATTATTGGTTGTCATAGCAACAGCTTCTCTACATTCTGCTGTATCTAATGTAGAGGCAATTGTGTGATATTTGTTTATTTGTTACAACCATTACAAAGCTTGTCAGTACCCATGATGTGGAATGTAGAATGCTGCTGAGAGTGTACAGTGTTGACATCTCATGATGGTGGGTATTTTCATTATGCGCACTTTGCTCATCCAGCAAACATTAAAGATTGAAACAAAGTTACCAGACCAGAATACTGCCAAATTAAAGTCTTGGAAATGAATCTGCACATCTTCCAAAAAGAGGACAAGAAACTAATCCATTTAACTTAATATATTCTATACAGTGTTACTTTTACATGAAGTCATGGAGTAATGTAATATGTGGTAAAAATCATGCAAACATGATACAGCAAGCAGAGTGCATTCTATGCAGTTAGCTATCACAATAGTTATTTTCATTTATTTGAGGGTAATTTACAGGGAGTATTGTAGATGTGACTTGTATGAATTAGCTATGATTTAAAGACATTTGTACATAATACATAGAAATACAGTTGTACGTAACTGAGAGGACCAAAGTGTTGCACACAATTCAACATTTATTTACAGGTGACATTGCAAAAAGCAAAGGTAGCAAATATATGAATACTACAATTATGCATTTGTTATTTTGTTTGAATGTGTTCTTATAAACACTATCCCACATCAAATCTCATTCTCTTGTCCCTTCCTTCAGACTTATGATGTACTTTCATCATGATCATAGATCAGAGAATATGGTGTAGAGATCCCATATCTATACACTATGGTGTATATCCTATGGAAGTGTGACTTATATGAGAATTAAAATAATGCATTCTGTACAGAAACCATAAACCTGACCATGTCCACACTTCACTACAGCTTTATATGAACATAACTATGATATATATGTAGATATTACAGTAAAATGTATTATGTACTGAGGTTTGTATATCCTTACTGTAGATGACTCGAACTGATAGTGAGGGATGCTTGGCACTCAATGCCTATTGCAATCTGCTGATTGGAAACCTTCGTTCTTTGGGACAGCTCTGCGCCATTAAAAGAACATCGTTCGGGGATGGATAACCAGTCACAATAGTTAAGGTTTAAGCAATCTTTATTATGCTCACGCAACACAAACTGCCGGCCGAAAGGGGCGAAGGTTGTACAACAACAATTTAACATACTTCTCAAACACTGCCCGTAAGAGGGCAGTATAACACACAGTTGGCGCAATCACTTTCTTCTTTCTGTCTTCTTGTACATAACAGAAAGGAAAACACTTGGCATTCGAATAATCATGCACATTCAATATGCCAGGAATGTGTGTGGAATTAAGCCAGTCAAACTTCCGACTAATTGCATGGATAGGTAGACCACGTTACGAACAGTCAATGATTTGATAACACTAACACAAACATTATCCCGATATAGACTCAATGTCTCCAAAAGCGTGTATGAACTGACTGGCAACTAACTAATATAAAACATTAACTTTACATTAGCTGTAATCAGCACTGCTATACAGTATTGTACATACCTATTCATTGGACCAACAATTAGAATCACGTGCATACAAATGTAACAATAATCTATGCTATACATGTGCCTTCATGTATATTCTACCAATTATAAAAAAATGACACTTAACACAACTGTAAAATCAACTACCTTACGCTGTAGAGAAAACAAAATATTTCACAATGTCAACTATCAAATCCATACCTAACTCACTCACATTCTACCTTTTCTCACAACATGAAAGATTACTACTGTACATAAGTACCATGATCTCCACATTCTCATTCACTCTTGTTACAACACTATCAAACACTGTACATGAATAACATTCACTCTTGTTACAACACTATCAAACACTGTACATGAATAACATACAGCTGTAATCACTTTTCTTCTGATGGAATGTGAAACAACAGTACATAAACAACACACCATAGCTGTCGTTCCTTTACAATCCCCCAAAGAAACACAAAGCTGTCAGAACCAAATAGATGACCAACTATAGGCCCCAAAAGGACAGAAACAAAAATCCCTAGATAAATCAAGTTAAGGCATAAACACATTACAAATTAAGTAAACAGTATATGGCATGGAAAACAACAATGGTGTGTATTCATTATAATGCCCGATATGCAAATTGGTATGAGTAAGACACAAACGAGTCATGTACATAAAAGCCACTGAAAATAGCCACCCATCTTATACAGCAATATAAAACCGAAGTATCATCATCAACTTATCATGTGAGTTGTTATTAAAACCCTTTGGCATACTCCAAACAGAACAACTCACAACAATACATTCATCAAAAAGAAGTGACATAAGAAAACAAATTATCAGAAATAAACAGTGACCAAATACACCTGTATTATACTTTTGAAAACATACTCAAACTTCCTAAACATAATTTGTCCTTGAAGTGTATCACTATATGAACTGTTGCTTTGTACAGTATGCATCAAAAATAGAATCCTACATCTGTATCACTCAATACAATTTGACCTGACACATAATTCGTATATAAGAAAAACAAACAAATGAGTGACAGGTACCTCAAAACTATGAGCCATGTACAATGTACTATTATACATATCATGAACATGTAATTACAAATTATCATACGTACATCCATCTTTTCTTTATCAATAACATTGTTACTGATGTTCTACCTTTGTCTGTGCAACAATAGAAATCAAACGAAAATAATACACACTGTATGATGAAAACTCACCTCTCCTACATGTGTGCAATATGTTTTTAACATATGACACAGGAAAAAACTCTAAGAATCATACACATTGCACAAAATCAAAGGCAAAGACAAAAACATAAGGATACTGTCTTATACGTACTGAGTTGCCATCAAAACCATCGTACGTACAAATGTATGCTACATACATAAAAAGGGTAAACATATTGATGTGATTTACAAAACTTGCTATGTTCAAATCACCCGGCTGTCTACACAATGTACATACTGCTGGCGTCCAATAACAATATTCATGTACTGTTTCTGTACACAAAAGTGAATCAGAATCAATGCAAAACACTCCAGACCATATAGCAAGAATATTATCAAGTCTGTAATATTCTTGAAAAAAAATACATGCATAGATTCATTACATACAATCACAAAAACAAACAAACATAAATAAACACAAACTTAACATTTCCAACACTGTTGAAAATATCAATGAGTTGCAGTACAAGTACTATACAATTCACACAAACTTCACTTGTTGTCTGAAGAAGTTCTGGTGTAACTAACATAATTGTCAACTAAAATGTACAATACATGTATTACCTTGGACAAAAAACATAATACTGCACTTCTAGATCACAAATTTATGCATCGCAAGTCCTTTTCTCACTGCTAAGTACTAATTTCACATACACCTGTACGTTGTAAATTGCAGTAACAAGATCTCATAACCTGGGATATCCTAGTTTCACTGAAAGCAGTCAGTTTATCCTATTACATGCATAAATATATTTATAAGCTTAACAAAACTTATAGAGGTAAAGCAGGCATGTAGCACACAGTTCAGTTCACAAGTCAGAGTCCAGAAACATCCGGTAGCCGAGGTCAGAAGTGGAGGTTATGAAGCCTCTGAATAAACAGTCAATGTCTGGAGGACGGCCAGGAGGGGGTCCTACATGCAAGCATGTGGAGAGACCTGGTCGAGGAGTGGAAGCAATGTCTGAGGTTGGAGACATCACAGGTGTGCGAAGATGAAAATGACGTGCAGTAATCTTCTCACGCCGTGGAAAGCGAGATGTACCTCCAGGTGTGGAGGCATTGGTGAAGGCACGGGGTCCACTGGATGCATCTGGGGGGCGCCCAGGAGGGTTAGTGATCTCGATAAGGCGAGGATGGTCTGGGGGACCACCGTGTTGATGGGGAGAGGTGATGCTACCAACACTGATGTTGAGAACATCCTGAGGAAGCTCATCAGAGGGTGAGGTGTCCAAGGAACAGTGGTTATTGACATCTGAAGATGGCTGACATGCTGGCCAGCCAGAGAGATGATGAGGTGTGGTTAGGGCATCACAGGAATCATCGTCGGTGATATCAGGGATGGTGTCATTCATCTCAGAGGTTGGAACGATGGCTAGCTCCGACTGAGCTAGACACTGACGCTCAGTCTCAGCATCCTGGGAACGGGGGCATAGGCCTATGCCTTGGTGGTGACCGTTGCTGGCTGGTGAAGGTTCGGTCACATTATTTGAGATGAATGACGGTGGGTTGTACCGGGGAAGGCTGAGAGACATCGGAGGTGTACGGGAAAGCCGAATATCTGCCTTTGGCGGAGGATCAGTACCATAGGTGTACGAAGGTCCATCACCAATTGTGATACGGCGCTTTGCGGGACGGATGGTAATGTCGTGCAACACTATGAACGGAATGCCTGCCTCAACTATAACATCCGGAGAGTCAACAACTAACCCTTCAAAGAGAAATGCCTTTCCATCTCTGGTAAGTGTTAGGCACGTCCCTCCAACAACTGCATATGGTGAAGAATGGTCAACTGGATAAGCCTCAGAAGAGTCCGTAAAAACACCTCCAAGACTCTTGAATACTGAATAGCCAATGGAGTTCTGTGGAGAACCACTGGCAAGAGTAACCCGGATAGTCTGTTGACCATGGTCAAGATCAATGTAGGGAGACATACAGGCCTTTTCAGGCAACACCGAGGGACTATCTATTGGACACTGTGGTGACTGATCAACCCGGAAGTGGAGCTCATCCGACTGCGATGAGCCACGATCATAGCAGTAAGAATTGTCTTGAAACCCTATTGACCTGTCTAAATCTGACATATCCTTTGCATCTCCAAGACTAGTACTGTTTGAATCAGCAACACATACCCTAGCAGACAAGCAGACAATATCTGTAGCCAAAGCACTGTCATGAAGATCATCAAAACATTCAACTTCTGAGAAATCACATTCTGACTCTAGCTCATCATAATCATCCAGATAATTGTCATATGGACATAGGGAATCAGAGTAGCCAAGGATAGAAGCCGCTTGGCGAGCACATGTAATGATATCTCTTTCATGCTCTGGCAGGAATGAGCAATCACTGATGTGATGTTCGTTCGGGCGATTGGCCACGAGACATATTGGGCAACTGTGAACTGTATGTCTAACATTAGAACGACTGGACTCGCTAACACTAAGACTACTCATACACACAGGGACATGACGAGGAGTAATGTTACATGAACTTGGATTGACGCCATCATACCGAGTAGCATGCAATACTAGATCCTCATGGGGACGAGGTTGGTTAGGGTCCCCGAAGGGCTCATCACAACTGTCATAACTTTCACCATCATAATCGTCACAGAAATCATCATAATCAAGACCGACATAATCATCCTCAGTCATCCATTCATTGCTTTCATTTCTTTTGATTTGAATTGACTCAGAATCGTAAACACTGTAAGGTACCTGGTACATTGTACTTCTGGTTAGAATACTGGTAGGGGCGGCCTCTCTCTCGGGCCTGGGTGCGAGGTCGTTGCCTCAAGAGGGGATAGGGAACAGCCATTCAAGGGCTATGTATGGGACTACAGCAGATGCGAGCAAACCATAACTACCTATCACGACACGTTTTGCCGACCGACTGGCTGCCATATCATGCATAAAATCCATCGGTAATGAGGGAAGAGCAGGGTACTTGATCCCATGTAGCTGCCACCACGCCATTAAAAGAACATCGTTCGGGGATGGATAACCAGTCACAATAGTTAAGGTTTAAGCAATCTTTATTATGCTCACGCAACACAAACTGCCGGCCGAAAGGGGCGAAGGTTGTACAACAACAATTTAACATACTTCTCAAACACTGCCCGTAAGAGGGCAGTATAACACACTGGCGCTGTATATAGTGGCATATCTTGACTTGAAACGTGCTTTGCACATGGTGAATGATGAAACTCAAAGGTGTAGTCCAAGAATGCTCCAAATATTTTGTTTTTCAATTTTTGTAACTGCTACTATGTTTGTCAAAGGGGAACGTTTCCTTTCAACGTTTAGTGAGTGTTAAATAGCGTGTATATGATTCACTTATTCTACACAAATGCATACTCTAATGATTTAGTTTTTATTAATCCAGATTTAGAATTTGTCAGACAAATTATTAAATACTGATCGACCATAAACATATATTTTTATATTTTGCCTGTACATTACCTTGACTTTTAAAGTCAGCTTGAAAACAAGAATGTGATGAATAGAAAATTGCAGTATGAGAAATTATTGATGTAAATGATGTAAATGATGCCATATAGCATTCTTGTTTTTGAAATCTAGTGTTTATATCTGTGTTGAGCAGACAAAGAAATGAAACAAATGTTATATTGACCTTCCTTACTCACTGTAGGGATATAATGAATAATTAACTATTAACTATTCTTCTTTTTGGAGCATAATTATGTTGTGACATTTATTTTGCAACGAATGGAAGGCTAACAGCAAGTGTGAGGTATAATTATGGTGACATAATATCAAACAGATCTTATTCTATTAGAATATGCACCTTTTGAACATTTGATTTTATAAATTCATGGTTGTATTATGCAGAACTACAAGAAAGAAACAAGATAAATCCATGGTTGTCATGCAAAGGCTAAATCATGTATGTAGTATTGTTTGTACCTTCCTTTTTGTATGATAATAATTGTGAAGTCATCTAAAGAAATCACAACAAAACAACTTCCACCCCAGGATTTTGTTTGACGTAGGACCTTGAAACAATTTGTTTGTGACATACTAGAATGGGAGAGGTTAAGTTGAAGGGAAACTTTAAGTAAGTCAAGGAGGATGTTTTGTTCCTCATTTCATTTCCTTTGATTACAATGAATTCATTCAATTAGTGTTGTGGTATTATCATTTATTCTATGAATGTGCAGAGTAGTCTTGTTACCAGGCACATTGCTTTTCTTAATGTGTTTGAAAGTTTGAACTGGTTGAATGGATCAAGGCTGTGTTTGAAATACAGTGAAGATGTCGGTAAAGTTGATGGTAACTTGTCTTTCTACCTAATCTTTGATAATACAGTCTGTAGCCTGTAGTCAAACATGCAATGAGTATACATGATGATAATTATAAACTAGTTTAGAAAAGATAGAATTATAGAGTGTTAGTCATTAAAGGGTGTGTGCAGTTCTGGTCAAGGCAAGGATTTAGCTTTTAGTGTTTCTCAAGATATTCAGAAACCACTCTATGAGATATGTCAAAGAGCATGCAATTCTAAGGGGTATCAAAAGTTTATTTGATGAAAATTGGTTTTGAAATGGCTGAGATATCCAAAAACAAGGTGAAACAAAGAGATCCCAATAATAGGCGTGACAGTTGCCTTTTAATATTATCACTTTTTTGGATACCTCAGCCATTTGAAAAGCAATTTTCATCAAATAAACGTTGAATCCTTCCTAAAACTGCATGCTCTTTCATATTTCATAAGGGGTTTCTCATTTTCTCACTTAAAAATGTTCAAAACATGAATTTCCATCTCAACCAGTACTGTACAGTCCCTTTAAGACCTGCATCAGACTGCTCAATAAACACATTGGTCATTGATACTCAATGTTTTTGTTGCTAGAGTAGGAAATGTCACATGAAACCACAGAATCTTCCACTCCTCACTGTAAAGTTTCATGGGATATGGTGAATCAGAAGGATTGGCTGTATACGTGTAGATCACATACCATGGTAACTCACATCATCACAAGACAACTAGCTGTAAACCAAGGCCCAGGTACAAAGACAGATGTGCAGAATGTCTATAAATGTATTCATTTCATTCATTTAGTAGATTAGAAAGGTTATAATGTGTGCTATTTTCTCTGCCCAAGTGAAACATACCTATAGTTATGTAGATTTGATGATCCAGTGGTTAAAACTATCTAAAGTGTTTTATCTTACAAATGAAAACAGTGAAATCTCTTTTCATTTTGTTAACTGGTCACTTCCTTTAACCGCATCTTTTCTTCTAAAAGCTATTATACATGTATTGCATTCTGAACATTTGATAGACAATAATTCTATCATGTCAAACTGTTTAAAACAGACCAAGAGGAACTCGAAACATTTCATCTTGAGGTGTGGGCATGTTTTACACTGTGTATGGATGTTTGGATACTTCAGTGTAGTTTGGATGTTTGGATACTTCAGTGTAGTTTCTTAGGTGCATGATTTTCCAATGGTATTTCATGTCAGTGAGACAGTTGCCAACACATCCTGTAACTCGAGATCAATAGCAGGAATCCAGTGTGTTCACACACTCTATGTCAATACAATAGGTTACCTGTGTCATACTGTAATGTAATGGCAAGTGAAATGCTATGTGTATACGTCTTACTGATGGATTGATGTTCACCAAAATTCTTACTAATTTTGTCAATAAATGTTAAAAAAGTCTCAGAGCATTTGTATCGTGTGACTGCACTTACTTTAAATCACAGATTTAGATGCTAACACGTTGCTACCTCATTGAGTATCTTCGAAGTTGATATTCACGAGGGTAGGTGCTACTGGTGGTGGTAGATTGTGTCGTCCTTATGCTGTGTGATTGTTTATGTGAGCTGTGTATCTGTCCAATGTTAGTTTCAAGTACCATGTATGATACTGTGACCTATGACCTACAATCAACCACACCAAAGTGATTATGAACCAGAAAGTGATCACATGGCAATTAAACATTAGTTTTACAGTTCATATGATAGTGGTGAGAATCTGGTTGATATCAGGGGTCAAAGGTGAGAGGATTTTGCAAAGATCAATCCAAAGGTAGGGCATAAGATATACAAGCTTATATACAGTGGACACGTGCATTTAATGTCAATAAATTGTAATATGTTTACTCCTTTTATTGACAGGTTAAACCAAGGTTAATAAAGTGAGGCATGTACAGGCGATCTTTTTGTGGAATACATAATATCGAAAACAATTACCAGGTAATTGAATACAAAGTTATAGATTGAAAAAATTATCTTGTGCGTTGCATCAAACTCTGATCTACTTGAATGTGTACAACTTATCTCACTTCAGATTAAGACATGTCTTGCTTTTATCACTAGGATAAAAAAATCTACACGTAGCTGGCTGAAAGCGAAAATCTCAAGTTCAGGTCAAAGATAACCAATATAATACTTAAGTGAAAAAAATAATAAATCGAGAAAACTTGCAACTTTGTCATTCATGACTGAGGTAAGCCAGTCTTGCGCGTCTTCTAATAATACCAAACTTTAAGAAAGGACTTACGATTAGAAGGCAATGGGGCAAATTCTAAGTCGGGCTCGCGCCTTGCCGGAAATTTCTGACAATCATACACCAGAATTAGCATGAAATGAGATAGATTATATCACATTCCTTTGATACTCATCATGATTGGTAGATTGTTATTCAATTATACAATCAAGTATTTCCTGTGCTTGAATATTTGTTTAAGTTCTCAGGGTCAAGGTTACAGTGGGTGAACATTTTATTTTTGGTCTTTTTTCGAAACATTATTATATATTTAAGACCTTACAGAGACAATACAATACAAAATAATTAATTTGATTAAAGCTGTTTTAATTTTGTATTTATGTTAGACATTATGAATCAAGTTTCTTTTTTTTACCACAATCATAATTTCCATGACTTTCATGAACTCTATTTTATGAGTAAAAAAGATCAAAATCATGCATAAATGTGCGTACATAGGACCTATATATAGCAAGAAATGAACCGATTTCGCAAATCCATTAAATAATGTTGGGGGGGGGGGGATCGATAGCCCCAAAAGCCCAGTCTGATAAGGATTAAACATTAACTGTCAAACAATTATTTAAACGGCTATAGAGAAACAATGAAGACCGCGTGGGCACACACACACACACACACACTCACACATACACACACATAACATTGTCAATATCGACTTTATTCATGAGCAAATATCACATGTCCGTAACGTTTTCTCAATGATTCAGTCTAACACTGCTGTTGGAAAAAAAGAAAACAGCAGAAATGTTCTTAAAAATGGTCTATTGGCCCTGTATGGATCTCACAACTCATTAATCCTAAAATTGTTTCGAATCAATGCTTATTTTTCACCACTTGTTCATTATAATTCTATGTTTGTACTAGTCAGACAAGAGTAGCAAACGGAATTTTGAAAATGTCTTAAATTGTAGTCGAATGAAATGTGTTCATTCAAAATTTTCTCATGTCACTTGAAATGTTAAGGGTTGAATTTGATACAACCAACAATAACTCATTTATTTTGATGAACTGAAAACATTACCTTAGACGTTATTCGCTATTGGTTGGTTGTTCATTGTTTCACTTGACTTCATGTCGATTTTCTCAAAGAGCGGAGCGTTTTTCTCTGAGGTGCATGTTATCATTTCTTTGACAGCTGCTCTAAATTCAGGAAAGTGAGCTGCATAAATAATTGGATTGGCGCAAGAGTTGAGAAAGCCAAGGAACACCAGCACCTTCTGCAGAGAACTGTGGTTGAAGGAGGCAGGGACCCAGCCTAGGTTAAAACCGAGATAGGCGATCTGATTAGGACTCCAACATATGATGTAGATGGCGATCACTATAAACATCATTTTAATGACTCGTTCTCTCGCCACGATATGGAAGGAAGGAGTCCCGCCAGCCCTCCCTCCAGTGCGTGAAACGTGGCTGAAGAGGGAGGCTTGCTTACTTAGCTCACGAGCAATGAGTATTTGGGTGATGACCATGGTCAAGCAAGGAATGACCATCCTCAAAGAAAACCAGTAGTAGGCGATAATGACCTGGCCTGTTGGATATTGATAGTCCAGTTCACAAGTGTGAGTTTCGTCATCTACAGTTTTCACAATAAATCCAAAAAGTACAGAGATAACAGGCGTAACCCAAACAAGTACGATAAACATTGAGACACGTCTTCGATTAAAGTTCCGATTGAAATACAGTGGAAAAACGACGGCTATGTAACGCTCCACAGAAATGGACATTAATAGATAAGTCGACGCAGTTATTGAACTCCACAGAAGGATTGCAGTAGAAATTATCCGGCAATAAAGCTCTCCAAGAAACGATGTTGGAACTGATGATGCAACTGGTACTGGGATGATAAGAATCGAGGTGATAAAATCTGCGCCAGCAAGACCGCCAATCAAAGTGTCTGTTGAACGACTCTTAGCTCGTCTTTTGAATAGGACGGCCATCACAAGAAAGTTGCCTACAATTCCTGCAATAGCAAATATTAGTTGGATGTATTGACTTAAAGTCCAAGCTATGGGGATCCATATCCGAGAGACTTCAGCTCCATCAGATGTATTAGTACTTTCGATGCTGCTTTCACTGGATGTTGATACATCAAATACAAGCAATGATTGATCTGTTGATACCATCTTTGACGACAATTGTGAGCTGGTTTCATGAAGTAGACTGTTTGTCATTGGTTCGAATCCACCCTCGTTTAGCAAGCTTGCATAGTCCGCCGTCGTCTGCGGATAGTCGCTCCTTTTTGGCGCCATTGTACCTGACGTGACGAGGATCAGTTGTGCTGCAAAAAGCATCGCATATGACGCCATGGCAGCAAACCTGATTGATATCATGGTTGCTGAATCTTTCGTCGCACTGAGATTTGATCGGTGGAAGGAGGACAAGGAGGGAATCTTAATATAATCTTCAATATTATTGATTATTGAGTGAAGAGTGAGCAGTGGCGCCATAGGTTGCACTGCAGCAGAGCTCTTCAAAAGGAAGTTATTTTCGCCCTGAGTTGCTTCTGTTTTCAGCAAATTTGGTAACATCCTCTCTGGCTATCCCGTTTTTAACCTTGTGTAAATGTAATGCATAATTATAGGACTGTAAGGAATATGATATTGGTATGAGAGAATAATAATCATTTGATAGATTTTTTTAACACTATGATTTTTTCTTTAACTGTGAATGTTCTATAATCATGCATGTACTTTTACTTTGAACGCATGACACTATTAGTCTGCGGACTTTCTGTTATGCTTCTTTTGATTTGCAATAAAACCGAAATTGAATTGAATTGAATTGAAATACCTCATGAAGGTTATGCAAGGTTTACAATGTATTTCGTTGTTTTGTCAGGCGCCCGCCACTTTCTCATGTGTTTCTGAGGTTATACAATATGCACGTGTGTATGATGAAGGATGTGTTCTATACAGTGAAATCAAAGTCGGAAGTGCCAAACCGTAAAGACAATATCTTTTTACGGATGCTGTTAACCCTTCCACCCCAACCGAAACAGCAGAAGAAGAAGAAGAAGAAGAAGAAGACACTTTTCATGTGACAGCAACGAATAGCAACAACAAAAAGAGCAAGAAGATTTTGAATCAAAGTAGTAATGCCTTAGTCAATTGGCATGCTCAAAGAAAATTTTGAGGAAGCCTGAAGAGAGTATAAATCAATGCAGTCTCGGCATCAAGAAAATCAAGCATATCTCTTTGGATTTCCATGCAATATACCTACTGACATAATATGCAAGAAACTTGATTTATGTTGCTTATTTCCCTCACTTGTACAATTTCATTTAATATTTAACATCATATGAAGAGTTTGTTTGCAAAAACCGATAAGTCCATATTTGCCAAATGGAGATATTCGCGATTAAAGGTCAAGAAAAATAAAGAGAATAATAAGAAAATTTTTGCTTCTTTTGACCATAACTTCAAAAATATACCTTTATATGTAGTGACCAACATGTCATTTGAAAGGTATTATTTTGTACTTTATGACAGAGATCATGCTTCAAAATCTTCAAAAATGGACTTATCGGTTTTTGCAAACAAACCCTTCATATATTCAACATGTTTTCTTATTACGCCCCCGTCAGACAAACTTGATAATTCGCCTTCAGAAAGTAGAGCATTTGATTTCATTTATGGGAAGTTTTTTTTTTTGGGACAATCAAATATACAACGTGTACGATTATGCATTCAATTTCCAGTGGAGCATGTCAATTCAGGCTTTCAATTTTGCTAGAGTTCGTTGATAGATGCATTCATGGCACTGAACTATATCTATTCGCAATCAGATCTTAATCTTTAGAAAATGAAATTGATAGACTTGAATACTGGTTCTATTTAGTGATAATTTAGATGAGTTATTAGGACTTAAGCTGTTAATACCATTTCTGTCTTGCGTTTTGTTTCATGATTTGTTTTCTCCCTCGACTGATCTTCCAAATGTTTTAAATGTAACTGTCAGTGAGATAGTCTCATAATATATATTACATGTGTATATCACATAATTTTACTATATGCTTGTACATCTTATCAAATAATTGAGGCAAAAATGAATGTGAAAGCAATGACGGCAACAAGTGTTTTTTAATTTTTCCCCCAGGTCGTTCCGTTTTACTTTGGAAATACTATAGAATATGTAATGCTTAGATGCCAAGTTCAAGGTAAACAAAGTATAAATTAGTGAGAAACACCATCACACAATACTAATCAAGTACGTAAAGTAAATCAATTAAAATCAAAATGCCTTAACAGTGGAAATGAATGAGAGAGTAATAACATTATGCAAAAAACTATAATTTTGATTACAAAATACCAACAGCCCTTAAATGTTCGCTCTCACATCATACCCCAATCACTGATACATGATAAACAGGAAAATTCACCGTCAATATGTGAACACCAGCTCTCTTTGCTCGGAGATTCGTTTAGTTCAGGTTTTTGAATCCAAATTGAATCCTACCCTCCACTCAACAAAAGCAACGTTAGAGAAAAATCTAAAACAAAAAACAAAAAACATAGCTATACAGTGACAGTATAAACAATTTATAAGACACCATGGATTTTGATGAATGGAACACATTGTCTGATGAGCTTTGACGCTGGCCTCCTGTATTTTCTTTGTTTTATCATAGATGACGGGATCATCATTGACTTGCAAAAGCTCTGAAGATCCACCCAACATAATCATATGAAATAATTAATAGATTATTGATTCTATGCAAACCTGGTTTTGCTGATTGATTTGTTATATGTCTGACAATATAAAGGATCCGAACTTCAATACTACCACTCATATCTCACAAGTTTAGTGTCTAATGAAATAATTGAAAGGTGTTTTATCCTGGTGTTTCTTTGCTCTTGATTACAATTAAAATACGATCTAGGTTTATACCATTTTAATTTTTGTGTTTTTTCCTTTGTTTTTCCTCAACTTGCCTATAGTGTGATAGTTATTTCAACCACTCTGTAGTTATGTTTGTGTGTGTTTTCGATGTTTCATTGTAATGTCCAGTAAGAATAATTACCGTCATTTTCAGCGCCTTGACAATGTTGATTTAAGTATTCTTCAGGATTATCTAACGCTTTCTGACTCTGAGAAGAATGTCTTCTCGCAGGGGTACTTGACAATTAATGAACGTAATAAGTTTTTAGATAGTAATTTTGAACTCAAACAAGTTCATGATAAGTTATTTTGTGTACATGTGAATACCCGCAGTTTGTGTCATAACTATGATGAGGTTGCATTGTTTTTAGACTCTCTGTCTGCACTGCCCTCTATCGTTGGCATAACTGAAACATGGTTTCATGATGATATGACATTGTCTTTGTACAATATTGATAATTATAAATTTGAGGAAAATCTTGGAAAAACTAAGCGTGAAGGAGGTTTTGATATGTATGTATTAAATGATATTGACTGCAAGAGACGCGTTGATCTATATGTAAACAATGATTTCATTGAAAGTATTTTTGTGGAAATTGAAAATTATAAGAATTCAATAGTTGGCGTTGTTTACCGACCTCCATAGCAAAGCACTGATGAGTTTCGTTTTTATCTATCTCATATTTTAGACCTTGGACATAACGAAAAGAAAATATTATATATGATTGGTGATTTTAACAGAAATCTATTGAATGCCGGGAAAGTGCAAGATGTTAATGAATTTTTTAGATATGTTGATGTTGTACTCCCTGTTCCCTTCAGTACAATGCCCCGCGCGAATCACAAAACAAACTGCCACTCTTTCAGATAATGTACTTACAAATGACACATGTGTTATTCATTCAGGAGCCCTTTTTACAGACATATCTGACCATTTACCCATATTTTGTATTTCTGATAATAGCATCAAGTCCCAAAGCAAGACAAGCTATGAAAAGCGGGATATCAATAAGACCACTATCACTCTTTGTGTATGTATGGTGGAGAATGTGGAATGGTCACCTGGCGCAAATAATGTTAATAGCATCTACAGTGTTTTTTTTTATTCAGTTTTCAAATGTTTTCAATTTTTGTTTTCCCTAAAGAGTGTGTTGAAAAAAAAAAAGAATTTAAGAAAGGTAAACCATGGATAACATATGAAATTCGTAAGTTGTGCAAAGAAAGTGTCATTGGTATAAATTATTTGTAAAGAATCCGAGTGAACATCACGAGACTGTGTACAAGAAATGCCGAAACAAAGTTACAAATGTGATTAAACTTGCCATAAACAATATTATGTCGGACAGTTAATCAAATGTAATGGAAGTACGAAAAAAACTTGGAATATTTTAAATAAAGCAATGGGCAAAGAAAATAACACTGTCAAGTGCAATGGAATATTAAAGAATTGTGAGAAAATATCTGATAAGAAAGAAATATGCGATGTTATGAATAAGTACTTCGTTGATATTGGATATGATTTGAATTCAAAATTTACACAAGATTTTACTGATAATTTTATGCAATATGTGAAAGTAAATGAACGCACTATTTATTTTAACCCTGTTACTGAGAAAGAAATTATAGACATAGTTTGTAACTTAAAACCAACTACCAGTGCCGGATATGATGATACACTGTATTCACATGAAAGTTGTAAAGAGAGTTATGCATGTGATAGCAAAACGTTTGTGTTTGATATCTAATACGTGTTTTGAATTTGGGATTTTTCCAGAAAATATGAAAATTGCTAGAGTGATTCCTGTGTTTAAAAGTGGAAATTTGGAACTTGTTTCTAAGTATCGGCCAATTTCAGTCTTGCCTGTATTTTCAAAAATATTAGAATGGTGTATATATAATCGTCTTTTCTTACACAGTGCAATATAATACATGAAAATCAATATGTTTTTAGGCAAGGGCACTTCATATCATCTGCAATGTTGAATTTTGTGCATGAAGTTGTGACTGCTATTGAGAATAAAGAATATATGATTGGTGTATTTCTTGATTTAAGCAAGGCGTTCGACACGCTTGATCATAGTATATTGGTACATAAATTATATGCATATGAAGTTAGAGGATTACCATTACAATTACTTAAGAGTTATTTGTGTGAACGTAAACAATATGTAAGCATCTGTAATGATGAATCGATTAATTTAGGCATAAGATGTAGAGTGCCTCAGGGCTCTATTTTGGGACCTTTATTATTTTTGTTGTATATCAATGACATTTTTAATGTTTCTGAAACTTTAAAGCTTATTCTTTTTGCCGATGATACGAGCATATTTTTTGCACACAAGAATATTTTAGAGTTACAAATTATTTTGAACCAAGAACTGACTCTGATGACAAAGTGGTTTTATTCAAATAAACATACAATTAATGTTAAAAAAAACTAATTATATGTTATTTACTATACGAGAAAATGTAATATTGATATTTTTTCTGTTAATATCTGTGCCTCTCAGGTAGAATGTGTGTCGGCTTTGAAGATTTTAGGATTGATATACTTGATGGAAATGTTACCTGGAATGCTCATGTAAATAACCTTTGTAATGTTTTGGCAAAGAATATTGGTGTTATGTATACATTAAAGTCGATGCCTAAAGTGTTTTTAAAAATGATTTATAATGCAATTGTTTTACCACATTAACATTTTGTCAGACGGGATCATAATTTGGGGCAATGCATCAAAAACACTGTTGAACATAGTTTTTGTCTTACAAAAACGTGCAATACGTATCATACACCATGCTTCATACCTTGCCCATTCAAAACCGATCTTTCATTTGTATAAGATGCTGCAATGTTATGATATTTATCTTTTACAGTTGGGTATTTTTATGTATTTATGTTACAAAAAGTCCCTTCCAGTATCCCTTTTAGATTATTATTTTTTCGCTGAACAGCACTGTCAATAATTACGGAACAAGAAATTCTGCAAACTATCATCTATATCAAATGCGCACCTCATTTTTTTTTTTTAAATTCAGTTATATATCAGTGTTTTTAAAAAATGATAAGAACAGCGATGGCATACTTAAGACGTCCCCAGAAGAGGAAATAAAGTGTTGGGAGGAATACTTCTGCACTCATCTGAATACACAGTTTCCAAGGGATGAGAATGTGCTCCAATCCATCCCAGACCCCCAAGCAAGGAGGACCATTGTGAACCATTTACATTAGCAGAAGTGGAAGGTGCAATTAAATCCCTCAAGATTAATAACGCATGTGGATGGGACAGAATAGCGGCGGAAACCCTGAAAGCAGGAGGAGATCCAATGAGGCAGATGCTACTCAAAATCATCAACGTTGCAAGGGCAGAAGGAAAAACACCTAAAGACTGGAACAAAGGCCTCATAACTCCAGTTTTCAAGAAGGGAGACAGACTCAAACCAAGTAATTACAAAGCCATCACCCTGCTTTCCATCCCAGGGAAAGTATTCTGCAGAATAATCCTCAACAGAATTCAGGACACCATTGATAGCTTCTTGACTAAAGAGCAATGTGGCTTTCGGCAGTCACGTGGCACAACTGATGCAGTATTTGTTGTGTGGCAAATCATTGAAAAGGCCAAAGAAAGGAATGTTGCACTTCACTGGAATTTCGTAGATTTTAAAGCTGCATTTGACACAATCTGGAGAGAAGCCCTGTGGAAATGTCTGCGTTCTATTGGCGTAGACAAGGTAATGGTAGACATGATTGAGAGCATGTACAATCAAACAGAATGCTCTGTCATTGTCAATGGAAAGATCACAGAATGGTTTCAAGTAGTGACAGGAGTTAGACGAGGGTGTCTTCTTTCCCCCAGCCTCTCCAACTTGTTCCTTGAATTTGTAATGAAAGACGTCCAAAATTTAGACAGTGGAATCAGGATGGGCGACATGTGCCTTAACAACATCCGATATGCAGACGACACCACACTGATGGATCTTGTCTTTGAGAAACTACAAGCCTCAACAAACGAACTGGAAAAGGCCTGCACCAGATGGGGTATGAAAATCAACCCCAGCAAATGCAAAGTCATATCACAAGACAAACGTCACATATCTTTGATTGGAGTAGACATCGACAAAGTTGATGACTTTGTATTCTTGGGTAGCAACATTCCTACAGTGGCAAATGATGAGAATCGTCATACCAGATTAGCAGCCTGGGCATTTGGCAAATTGAAAAGCACCATATGGACGAACCAGATTATCCCCAGATCACTTAAAGTGAGAATTTACAACGCACTCATCCTCCCTATTGCCATCTACGGTGCTGAGTCGTGGACACTACGCCAAGCCGACCAGCGTCGATTAGACACCTTTGAAATGAGATGCCTACCAGTAATCCTTGGTGTGAAGCTCATTGACAAGATAAGGAATGAGGAAATTAGACAGAGGCTTCATCTCACCAACACCATCTGTGATGAAGTAATCAAAAGGAGATTGAAGTGGTTTGGGCATGTTGTTCGTATGCCGTCAAATAGGATCCCATTCCAAGCCTTCAAGAATAACTTTCTCGGGAAAAGACCACCAGGATGCCCTCCTGCCCGCTGGAGAGACCAAATTGAAAGAGACTTGGGCATTCTCCTGAAAGAGGCTGAACATCAAGCCCAGTGAAGACCAAACTGGAGAAGGATCACTCGTAGGAGAGCAAAGGGACACACTGTCCTATGCAATTAAGTCAAGTAAGTCAAGTATATCAGGGCCCTCATATATGATATTCTATCCCTAGAGAAATTAAAGCATCAAAATCTATAAATAATTTCAAAATTAGATGTAAACACTTTTTTATTGGAAGATTATAAACATAGTTAATTAAAGGCGTATTTTTGTTGTTGCTGTTTTCTGTGTTGTTATCGTCCATACCTCCGTAGTCTTCTTTTGCAATAATTGCATTGGTTTGACTTGTTCTGTTTTGTCAACTTAACTGACATTTTTCCCCTTAAATCTGTCAAAGGTATGCATGTTACGGTACAATTGGTCAGGTACTCACAAGGGCTTTTCCTTTCTTGCTACTTCCCCCACCAGTGACATTGTCTTTGTATGTAGTCATACCGCCACATTATTTCTACTTGTATGTCGTGTGCCCTATTAATTTTACTCTTTTTGTATTTTATTTTGTACATTTATGTTTTATTGTAGGCTCTGTATTATTTTTAATGCTTGGTGCAAAAATAAACTAAACTGAGGATAAGAAAATTGCTGAATTAAATAATTTGTGTACCGTACAATTTCTCTTAAAGAATTGGGTAACATTTTCTTTTTTGGTATATCATATTATAGCTTCACAATCTTTAACCCGCTTACAATACCTTCTATTCTCTCAACTTCTCCCTATTCAGCTATCTAAATCCCTGTCTCCTATATTCGTCTTCGTCTTGCTACATCTCCTTTTTCTTGTCCTCCTTGGATAAATGTTATTGAAAATACTCGACTTCAAATTATTTACTTCGCGTGACGTTAGTTATTTCGGAGATTTGTTCATCCGAAAATCAAGTAAGATTCGATATTCAGAAGGTTTATTATTCCGAAACACACAAATTCCCCATACCTCATAGATGTTCGGGGAATGAAAATAAAAAAAAAAGTTCATTAATCCGAACAATCCGAAGGCTTCTTGTTCCAAAGGTTCTTTTATCCGAAGATAAAATAAGGTTCGTTACTACAAAAGCCTAAAAACCATGAAAACCATGCGAGATGGTAACGAACCTTCGGATAATTACGAACTTTATTTCTTTTTTGTTTTTTTTTTGTTTGCTCAATGAATAACAACTGAAGAAGAATGAAAAGATATCATAACGTCCAGAAGCCGTTATCCCAGTCAGGCAAACTGCTTATTAGTGACAGTCTCTACTATGTGCCCAAAGAAAAGACAACATTTATGTTCGTGTGCATCACAAAACCAACAAACGTCGCCAAACATGGATTTTAGTTAAGCAGATTTTGAATGTGCAGACTTTCAGCTATAAAATGATGTATATCCCAATTCAGATACATTTTCCTTACCTATCCTGATATTGGAAAGAAAACACACTCTCTGGAAAGTGTGAACTTGAGAAAAAAAAGGCTCTGAATTAACGGGAGTATTTAAGCGCTTTATTATTTAATAAAGCGCTTAAATTTGTAACAGGATGAAAACCACCGTAGCAGGGACAATGAAGGGACTGTCAGATTATGCTGAAATGATAATGTTTTATAGACATCTTCTGTGAATAATTACTGCCAACTTTCAAAGCAGTAGCATGTTCCTGTCCAAAGTTATAAGAGTGGAAGCAGGGTATTTTTGATTTTAAGAAATGGAAATTGACTCTATGAGACACATCTAATCACATTATTCTAAAAAAAGAAGTTTGAAAAAAAATGCAAGAAACACAATTTCCCGTTTGTTCTATGATCATAAATTTCAGTATGATGTATATAGAAGACGACTTGTGCTTGTAGAACATATAAAAAACTCAAGATTGGCTGGTTTGACCCATTTCACCTGTTTTCAGTGCTCACACAAAATGAGTGCGTGCGACGTTTTGTTGGTTTTTTGATGCTCGGTCGCATATTATACTATTTACACGGAATGATAGAGAATATGTTATATGATTACGCTTCAAGTTTTTAACAATATGATGTTAAGATTATTGGTTTTGTCTTAATGATTCCATTTGTCGAAGTGGAGGAATGAAACAAATTAAAACTAAAACTGCAACCGAAACAAGATGTGGATGATATAACGACACCTTTTCCTTCGCGTTGTCAAAAATTTGGTCATGAAAAAAAAAAAAAATCAGCGTTTACGAAACATTCATGAAAGAGGAAAGAAAGAAGAAACCTTTTGATACACGAGAATTTGATCGTTTTATCTGTAGCGTTGAGGACAGTTATGAGTTGATTTATTTAACTACAGCGTTGTTAAATGAGACGATCATGATTTATTTAAATTTCTGAATTGCGGGATTATTGTCTCTATATTTTAGAATCACTTCTAGAATCAACTCTTTCTGTGTTTTTTTAAGCAAACATCACAGCAGTCATGCATTCTAGTTGAATTCAGACAATATATTCTAGCATGTAATGAAGTTTCATGGTTCTAGATACATTTTGACAAGGAAATTTGAAGTTTGATCTTCAAAACATTTCGATCATATTAATAGCGTTTACTTACAGAGTGATGAAGTATTGAGCGGAATGCTCGTCCGTCGACTGCAGATAACAGAATACCCAGCTCCCTTGGCTTCAAAGTACGAGTAACCAATTCTGATAGTGCGCACTCATGTATTAACACTTTCCAATAATCATATCGACTGCTCATGCGCAGAAGATTACAAGATGATATATCAGAAACTATGGCATAGTGGATAGGACTTCCGACTCCCAATCAGAGGATCCGCTATCATTTTCCGCCCAGTTCTTACCTCATTGGAAAAGATGTTTTTACCCACTATGTCCCTCTCGACCCAGGACGGTGTATAAATGGATACCTGGCAACGCTAGAGTAAAAATAACGGCAGGGCCCTCTGGTAGAGCAATGGCAACATGTGAGAAGCTACCCTGGATAAACAAGACCTTATCATTATTACATAACTCATTACATTATTATCATTTTCATTATTATTATTATCATTATTATTATTATTCCTATTCTGATTATTATTGTTGATATTATTATCATTATTGTTATCATTATCATTATTATTATTATTATCATTACATTACTTTGATTATTATTGATTAGTATTATATCATTACTACTGTTCTTCTTCTTACTTAATTATTGTTTTTGTTAATATCATTATTTTTATCATTTGTCAGGCGTCAAATAAATACATGCACAAGGTTTCAGTTTTCACAATTTGCACAGTAATCGATTGAAATGACTGGAGTTTTCTTATAACACGTTGTAAAACATAATAATTATGAATGACACATTGGAATGAACGCTTTTGAATCGTTTCAAAATTTGAACTGTAACTTTTTTATGAGAAGAAATCACGTATCCACCTGTTTGTGAAAGGCTTAATGAACTTCTTGAAAACTGAAAGGGCATCAGTTGTAAAAGTTAAAGCTCAAAAACTGAATCAGTTTGGTGTCTTCAGCTTTTATTCATCGCTGCTTGAAATCAGTTATACACTAGATCGCAACAACGGCAAGTAGCTTCCGTTATTTTAGTTTCGTATAAAGTGAAGCTTTAATCACAGAGTACTGTGAAGAAAGTCAAGAAGTCAAGAAGTATTGATGTCGCCTCATACATACTATTATTTGCCACGAAACTGCGCCACTGCTGATACGATCGTTGGTAGACCTATTTTTCTTTGCACACTATTCTTGGATCTGCCGTTATTGAATCAAACAGCTATCTTTTTTTTTTTTTCAAAAATTCCATTTATTTTGCCTTTATGTTTATTCATTGAATAGACTCTTAACAGTCTTGAAAGCCACTCTATTCTTATATTTCAGCCTCCTTCAAGCCAACGGCAGATGGCAAAGAATCGAATATCCTGCTTTAATAGAGACCCTTGAATGCATCTGCTCTTATTGATTTGCTGGGTGCCACCTACAGCTAGCTAGATTAAAGTATGAAAAAGTGTTCTATACAATTCAAGGAATCAATACTGTATAAGGTAGAGAAAGTTTCTTCTTGATCTATTATAGTAAGGCACAATTTATTCTGAAATAGATCGACGTTAAAAGCACAATATTGTATTGTCGCGCATATGGGCCTTATTTGTGTAGACTTATATCCAAGTCGTAGTAATGACAATGCACAGTAATTCCTTGAAATGTGGATAGGGTACTTAGAAAGAGCAGTGATCTTCAAAAGGCTTAAATTGTCTTCATAAGATATCAGAGTTGTCACGTGAAGTGAGAATGCTGATAACTGTATAATGGAACTCACTAAACCGAATAAGTGCACAATCACGTGAAGAACCTTGAATAGTTCATAGAGACTGAAAACGAGCAATTTATCTTCAATGACTGAATTATGTGTGTGTCTTTTATGGGTGATAATGAAGGTGCGTGGATGAGAAGAATACGTTCATTATAGTGCAATGGGCTATTTCAATCTTCTTAATGTATTCATGAACACTGAACAATCGATATCACATAATATTATACACATGTAAAATTATAACGCACAGAAGTGAATACAGATTCAATACATATACTATAATGGCAATTGTAAGCTGTAAAAGAGCAAAATCTGACTTCTACGCAGAAAATAAAAAAAAAATAAAAAAAATGTTTTTGGTGACATGACGATATAGAGCGTGTACATTGTAAGAAAGGCAAAATTTCCCCCTATATCATAATGTGTTTTAATTCTGAGTATTATTACTTTTATTATTATCATTATTATTTCAATTTCTTTTATTATTATTATTATTATTATTATTATTATTATTATTGTGTGTATACATACTTTGATATGTTTGATAACTTGCATTTGTTGGTTGAATCTCACTTTCATTTCGTTGTCTCCTCTTGGTACACCTTATTAGGGCTCGCTGACTGCTCAGCCCCCCCCCCCTTCCCCTTGCTTTTTACCCTGTCCTTTCGCCATCCCTCTGTTGTTCCTTATCTTGTTTGATGTTGCCTCCCTATTCATCTTTGTCCTTCAGTGGTTGCTCTCATGGTCCTCAGGATCATTACTGACCCTCATCTGCCTTTTGTCTGTCCACCCTCCTGCTGTAATCCCCCTCCCGTTACCTGTTGGGCTCCTTGCCCATGACCTCCCACCCTCTCCTTTGTTTTCTTTGTTCTGTGTACCCAGCCTGTCCCTAACTGTTCTTGTTGTGTGAAGTCCTTTTTACCACATGTGATTGCTTTCCCTGCTTGTTTGTCATTTTGCCTCTGATGAAGATTCTGCTAGGATTGATCAGTGTTAATGGCCTCAAAATGTAGATCACGGATACGTAGATGGTGTTGCATTTATTGGCATGAGAAAAACCTTTGATGAAGTGAACTACGAAATATTGTTACTGAAATTGAAGTAGCACAAATAGAAGTGTACGATATAGGTAGAAGTCAATTTGTATCTGTAAAAGGGAAAAGTCATCCATTAGAACAATACACCATGGAGTCCCACAGGGTTCAGTGTTAGCGCCATTACATTTCTCCATAATTATTAGTGATTTACCCATGAGTATCAACAAAACCATGCTCTTGATGAAGTTTACACATGGCCCCCTCCCCCCAAAAAACTGCTTCTGAATATTGATAAAACTAAAGTTATGTTAATTGGGTCTAGGCAAAATGCCCAAATTTTAAATGTCAGCAGATTATTATGTACAGATAAGATCAACTCCAATCGAATCTGTTTCTCAGTATAAATGTCTCGGAATTATGATAGATGGTAATTTACAGTTCAAGTAAAGCAAAAATTAGGCTTTCTTAGAAGGCTCAAGGGAGCATTCAACACTCATTATCTCAGCCTATTATACTGGGGTTATATCATCCCACATGCCTTGTATTGTTGCAATGTATGGACCAACAGGTCACAACAAAATTATGAAGCCATCAACAGGTTACACAAACAAGCTGGCTGTTCATGGGAAACACCATCCTAGTAAGTGCTCAATCAACTTAATTGGCCAACGTTTCAAAAATTGTACTCAAAAGCAATGGAATGTATGACATTTAAATGTGTGAACCACCTTGCACCATCTTTATTAGCAAATAAGTTTGTTATGCATGATACAGTAGCTCAACGCATTACACGCAACTCGCACAAGTGCAAACTTGAGATCCCGAGATGTAATACCGAATTTTACAGGAGATCATTGTGTGCACAGCGGTATCTCACTGGGATAATTTGCCATTGGAGACACGATGTTCCCCCAACTTAGGTTCGTTCAAAAGCAAATTATGATATGTGTGATTGTAGAGATACGATGTTCCCCCCAACTAAGGTTTGTTGAAATGGAGCTTATGATATGTGTTTTAATATCCAGAAATTTTTTATTTTTTTTTAAAACTCAATGACTAATACCTACACAGTTTTATCAGTTGTTTAATTTGTGCAATAGATACTGTTGGTCATCGTTTTTCCCAATTCAAATTCATTTTGTTCATTTAGAAACGTTGTATTATTATTATTATTATTATTATTATTATTTCGTTTTATTTATACAGGGTGGCCCCGTCAGTAATCAAGTACTGTTTTCCAGGGGGCCCTGTAAACACACACATACAACAAGTTTACAAGGTAACAATCACAACAAATAACATTTACATAACTCCGAATAGTACATCAAACAGAACAGAACTGATCATAACATTGGGAAAATGAAGAATGAGACTAAATGTAGCAGTTTGCAACCGGGATGGAAAAAAAATGCAACTTACTGTCTGAGTTTATAAAGAAAAATGCACCCCTATAATGAATATAAACATATCATATATATCATAATATACATACCTGAGAAGAAAAAAAATTATACAACCATTACATTTTTTTCTATCAATTTACCAAATCAAAAACTATTATCTACACTAAACTCTTCATTAACTTTTACATTATACTATTCTGTACATCAAAATTAAACATTCATTTCTAACAACAAAAATCAACTATACTCAACATTAATCATCATACAATATCAAACAACAGCATACAATCTGCTTCTTCTTCTACCCTCCGCTACAACGTGAATCAACATCCCGCGAGAAAGAAAAAAAAGATGATAAACTTATTACCCAGATCACCATTTCAAATACTGTGAACAAAAAACGTTCTTACTTTGGGCATTTCGCACTTGGGGTGGCAGGCTATTCCATAGTAGAGCACCGTCAACTGAAAAGGATCGTTTACCACATTCTGTTCTTACTCTTGGAATAATAACACCAAAATTCTCCGAACGTTGTAGTATTTACATGTCTTTGAAATTTGTTGTATAATCGTTATATGTTAGATCTTTGACTGTATTGAAATGTATATTATCATATACATACACACACACACACAAGCTTATATATATATATATATATATATATATATATATATATATATATATTCTTATTTCTTTGTTTGTTAGTAACTGTGATTCTGGAATGTACGAGTGTTTTAAAGGGCCCCGATGAAAACCAGCCAACGCTGACTTGGGCCACCCTTTTTAAAGATGTGAAATAAATAGAAATAAAGGATGGTGAAAGTGTCCGATGACACTATGTCCTATGCCCCATGTTATCCTACGGCGTAGCATATTGCAAAAAGCTATACATTATTTTGATATTGATCACATTGATTGATTTAAACTAGAATGATGTATATTCCTGCATGGTTTATGGACCATCTTCATAAGATAAACAAGAATTCATTTGTGCATTTGACGCCTATTGCCATTGTACAACCCAACACGGACTCAAACTCCATCAAACTATTTAAAATAATAGAAGGGTCGGTGTCGGCACCATATAAAATAATATTATACCCCGTCTTAACAGGCCACAAAACGCAGGGTAGCCTCGGGGTAGATTCGGGTGAAGAATCTTCCCCTGAGAAGATTGTGCCTGTTAAGAAAAAAATGCACAATATATGTGTATATATATATATATATATATATATATATATATATATATATTGTGCATTTTTGTTAAAGAAAGTGAACTTTGAATGTATTGCGAAGTGGCTGGCTCTGGATACTCTCTGTTCCATTGAGTGCTATTTCTCCTTTGTTTGAAAGTATCTGTTAATTAAAAATGTCTTCATAGACATTTTATAAATGCTGCATGTTTCTATTTGGTCCTCAATATTGTTCTTTAATCTTGGTAAAAAGTCAGTGTAACAATTTTATATCTGGGTTGTGTTTTATTCCGACACAGCCTGTGGGAAACTGCACCACGTGCTGCTTTAATACATAATCACATCATATCAATATCGTAAACATAAACACACAACACGTAGGGAGTACAAACACAAATATGCTGCTCTCAACAAACATTTTTATTTTTTTTTTGCCAAAGATGAACATAACGCAGATGTTGAAGTATTTGGAGTTTATTCAAATGACATACTTGTACATGTATACGCCTTGTTTTCGCCGAGAATCATATGAGCCACAAGCATTGTGTATTATGTAAACGCAATTTCTCGCAACTTTTCGAATAGTACCATTCTTTCTTAAATATAACACTGATGTGCAAGGGTGTCTTCTTCAACAAAGAAAATATCGTCTGCATCTGACACAAAAGCATGTATCCACATTACAGCCTTTATCATATTTCATACATTCTTACAGTTTGAAGTAATTCGTGTTTCTCTATCATGTCTATGCTCTTACGTGTAGACCCTAACTTAATTCATTTACCATGTTACCATTTTGGAAATAAACTTTATATCTTCACATGTTTAATCGGAACCTAAATGGCTACATAAGCTATTACACCGATGTGTTTGTATCTTGTGTATGTATACAAATGGCAAGAGATACCACATATATATATTTGGTAAGTCTGCGAAATATACTGATTGTATATTCCAGGTGAACTATGCTGTAAAATTTGAACATTCCAAGATCGAAAGGAGAATTAGCGGTCAGTAGTGGCGGTTGTCTATCCCCAACAGCGTATTATTTTTCTTTTTACAAAGCAAACACATCTCATCAAATTGCGTCAAAAATGGGGAGAGATAGGCAAACTAAAACAACAACAAATGTAAACGTGAACATCACTTTTCTGAATTCCGTCAGCTGAAGTCAGTATCAGTCTACTAATTCATGTAATCCACAAGTCTTTCAAATCTATACTGTTTCTGGTCTCTCACTTCTATCAATGTATTTCTCTCACATTTCAACTCACTACAAAACAAGACTTTTCATGCTTATGATATAACTTCCCTCTTGTCTTTAATGAGAGGGGAAGTGATAAACAAGTTTAATCACAAATCATATGTCCTCAGGAAAGCAATATGAGGAAGGAAATAGATATTGGTCTGCATTCGATATTTCACGTATTTACATAAACATGAAAAAGTGATACAACACAGTACAAAAAGACGTATTTCGAGTTCGCCTTTGACTGATATGACTTAGTAGTCAATGCACTAAATACTGGCATTTAACGTTTTCAGTTTTGACCCTTTCTTGATGTAGTACATGAATTTCATGTAGATAAACAAGCCATTTGAGTTATCCTAGGCACAGCATGTTTACAATATATAAGTATCATAATGTGGAATTCACCTGGCTATAATTAGTCTGTATTTGCCAGCTTCGTGAGTATTTTCACCCAATCTGCTACTCACAATTCATAAAATTCGTTCACATGCAGCTAACATACGCTTCACCATGTGAAATACATTGTTTAGTAAGTGTTTTGTGGAACCTGACAGAGCACGAAATATCTCGAGCATAATACAACATTGTCTTCTACTTCATATTCATATTCAGTCGTATCTGTACAAGAAAACAAAATACGCGAAGAGTCATCATTATAGAACAAAAATGAACTATACCTTCAAATAATGTCATAGACTGTTCGGCACAACGACAGAACATTGTAAACTGATTTCCAATGTCATCACAATGTACACTGTGTACCTGATAAACAACCTGAAGAGAGTGAGTTTTAAATAGTGAAATAAAGTAACATCAATGAACAAAGGCAAACATTATCCGCATTCATTCACACAATTGACACACATAGCAGTACCTGTAGTAGACACACGAAGTGCCATACTGGATTCTTCCTTCTTACATATGACAATATAATGGTATTCAGATAAGTATTTCTGTAAAAATAAAGTTACAGATTTTGGAAGTATTTGAAATTGCAGTCATTCCAATGTTACAAAGTGACATCTATAACTTCTAACATCTGTAATCACTGTGAATGTAAACTGTCGAACATATCAAGCATAGAACTACTCATAATGCACAGTCGACACATCGGAGCACGGCTGGAAGAATCAAAATCAAGTATAGCTGCAATGCATGTGGCACTTAGTATTCATCAATATATCCCATGAAAACACTAATAAAAAAAGATAACTAGAGCTACTTACAGCCTGAGAAATAATCATGTAAATAAGCTGCCAAGTGAATTTTAAGCATGACGAAAATGACGTTAAAACATCCGATGTGTTCTGTCTGAAACTTACTGTAAATCCAGATATCAACGTATAGCCCCTATCTACAACCTATATGACATATGATATGAAACATATGAGACATGGTCTCGCCTAAACAGAATGTTTCAGAGATTCAGATAGACAGACAAATTCTGTGATAAACTTTATCACATCAAATATGAAGTATAATTATGGATATAAGCCCCCGTAGTATCATAAATTGTATATCCATATGTTGTAAAATAGTTTCACACACTTTATTCATGCTCTGTAGAACCGACTTAATGTAGTGCCATGTTACCACTTTGTCAATTTAAACAATATATCTAAACAAACTTGTTAACTATTGATACATATCTAAACAAACTTGTAAACTATGATTGATACATATCACAGGCTATGTGTACGGGTGTGTCTGTTTCTTGGTTAAAGATACATTATACAACAAAATCTATACGACACACACTTTTGCAGAAGTGTACAAAATGGTATTGTTTGTACATTACAAGAGCACGTAATAGGAGCTTGCCTGGTTCTCTATACAATTATTTGTCTTTCCTTAAGGCAAGCAAACACCTCACATCAAACTTCATCAAATAAGGAGAATTACGTAAACTGAAAAGAAAATGAAAAAGAGGACATTTCTTCTCTGATTTCGTCCAGTTACAGTAAGTATCCGTCTTAACCAGTCCACAGGCCTTTCAAACTTACATTTTCTTACACTTTCTATGCTGTCATTTTCAACAAGACTTTATTTCCTTCAACTCAATATAAAACAACACAATTCGTTTTGGTCAGTGAATATAAAGAAAAGTAGATGCGTAAAAACGAAAGCTATGCTGCGGCTAGATATCTAAGAAACACCTAGTTCTTCTTTTTTTTTCCTTTTCACGTTAAATGAAGCTATAGTGAACTCTTCCGTGGTCGTGCCTTATCCCATAGAGATACTGGTCATTTAAATATTACCTTTAACCACACTCCCCACTTGTCTTTAAGAGAGAAGTAAAAGAATTAGTGTCTTATCATGCAGCGAATAGCGGCGACACCGGTAGTGATAAATAAATAGGGCTATTACACTGGATAGCTCAGATAAACCAAAATGACAGATACACTACGGCAAGAATGCACTGCACTTTTACAAATTGCAAGAACATGTATAACAGCAGCAGCAAAACAAATAGTACATGTTAGTTCAAATTCAGTAAATGACATGCACTGTTTTACATTCGTGGAAATGTAACGTACCATATTCTGAAAATGCATAGTAATTCATGAACATCTATTAAAAATAACAATATACCTACTTAATGAAACATATACCTTCTTATCCCCATTTGCGGTAGGAGAAAAGGATTTCAGAAATCAACTTCGGTTTTTTTTCTTTCAAATAGTAAGAAAAATGGTGATTAAGAAATACATCGTCAGAATTACCCAATGCAATCTAACTGAAACGAAATACTTAATGAACACTAGAAACAGAATACTGATTTCCACCAGATAGACTCAGCATCAGACTCTTTCGATTCATATACTTTTTAGATTCCCATCATCTCTATCCAGTCACTCATTCTATTCTACAGACCTCAGCTGATTTACCAAATCCATTCCATAACGTAAAATCATTATAAGCGAAAATGCCTGAATTACCAGACGCTAAGCTGTGTCCAAATGAAAACAACAACAAGAAGAACAACTTGCTACATTGGAGTCACGGTGAACTCAACTTGAGTTGCCTATTGTCATACACAGTTATACTTCTCTCATCTTCACAGAGAGGAGAATGATAAATGTTGAAACAACCTACGTTTACGCAAGTAAATCAAGTAAACAGAAAAAAACAACAACCAACAAATATACATGAATAGGCCGACGTGGATATGTTAGATACAGGTGTACATGTACTTTCATAAAGTATTAAAGCACACACAAAAAAACAAACACATTGATTAAAAATACAAAACCGATTCCTTGACTTCAGATAGATGGGGAATGATACAAGTTGAAAATAAATTGCATTTATGCAAGCAATATTATAGGTGAAAAATGTACATTGTACTGAAATGGATATTTCACGTATTTACACAAAGTCTGAAACACTTACAAAATGCATACACTTTATTCGTAGAACTCATAACAAGTAATCATCACTCGTGTATATCGAGTTGACTTTTGACTGATATTTAGCCAATAGTCATTTAATTGGCATAGTTTGCTTTCAGTATGAACCATACTGAATGCCTTACATCAACATCATAATTATGAATAAACAAGCTATTCAGATTATCCTAGGCATAACAAATTTTCATTATGTATAATAACTTGCATGAAATCCAGTGGGCGTTACTGTATTTTCACAAAATCTGCAGTTCATAATTTCCAACTTATTTTCGTTCGCAATCAACGTACACTTCACTTTAGAAATATATTCTTTAGTAATCATTTTGTGGAAAGCATACTTGACAACGTACGAGATATCTTGAACATAATACAACTTTGTCTTTTACTTCAGACTCAGAAATGTCATAAAATTAATGAATAACAACTACTTAGTCGTATCTGCATATGAAAGAAAGCGTGCATGAGACATCAATTGAGAAGACAAAAAAACAAAAACAAACACACCGATATTTAAACTATCACACCTTCAGTTTCATAAGACCAGACCCCCTATATAATGTAGAAACTGATTTTCTAATGTCATCACAATGTATCACTCAAGCTTTCCCTGTAAAAGAGCGGGAAGGGAGAGGGGTTTCTTGAAAGCAGTGAAATAAAAGTGTACCAGTGAACAAAGGCAATCATGATCGGCATCCATTCACCCCAATAATAAACACAGTAGTACATTAGCTGTCGCAAACACATAATACTTTATACTGGATCCTTTCTATACATACAATCATAAACATAAGACATTATACATGTGCTTCAAAAATAAGCATTCTGTAGACAAAAAGTTACATTTTGCGAAGTATCGACTATACGTTGATTGTAGTCCTTCCAATCCAATATTTACAAAGTGAAATCTATGATAAGTTGCGTAAAGTATATCATTGCGTATGTATCCTGCCAATTTTAATACTCATCGAATAGAACTACCCGCAATGTCTACTCAAACATAATGATACATACAATCATAGACATAAGATATTATACATGTGCTTCAAAAATAAGCATTCTGTAGACAAAAAGTTACATTTTGCGAAGTATCGACTATACGTTGATTGTAGTCCTTCCAATCCAATATTTACAAAGTGAAATCTATGATAAGTTGCGTTAAGTATATCATTGCGTATGTATACTGCCAATTTTAATACTCATCAAATAGAACTACCCTCAATATCTACTCAAACATAATGATACATACAATCATAGACATAAGACATTATACATGTGCTTCAAAAATAAGCATTCTGTAGACAAAAAGTTACATTTTGCGAAGTATCGACTATACGTTGATTGTAGTCCTTCCAATCCAATATTTACAAAGTGAAATCTATGATAAGTTGCGTTAAGTATATCATTGCGTATGTATACTGCCAATTTTAATACTCATCGAATAGAACTACCCTCAATGTCTACTCAAACATAATGATACATACAATCATAAACATAAGACATTATACATGTGCTTCAAAAATAAGCATTCTGTAGACAAAAAGTTACATTTTGCGAAGTATCGACTATACGTTGATTGTAGTCCTTCCAATCCAATATTTACAAAGTGAAGTCTATGATAAGTTGCGTTAAGTATATCATTGCGTATGTATACTGCCAATTTTAATACTCATCGAATAGAACTACCCTCAATGTCTACTCAAACATAATGATACATACAATCATAAACATAAGACATTATACATGTGCTTCAAAAATAAGCATTCTGTAGACAAAAAGTTACATTTTGCGAAGTATCGACTATACGTTGATTGTAGTCCTTCCAATCCAATATTTACAAAGTGAAGTCTATGATAAGTTGCGTTAAGTATATCATTGCGTATGTATACTGCCAATTTTAATACTCATCGAATAGAACTACCCTCAATGTCTACTCAAACATAATGATGCATACAATCATAAACATAAGACATTATACATGTGCTTCAAAAATAAGCATTCTGTAGACAAAAAGTTACATTTTGCGAAGTATCGACTATACGTTGATTGTAGTCCTTCCAATCCAATATTTACAAAGTGAAATCTATGATAAGTTGTGTAAAGGATATCATTGCGTATGTATACTGCCAATTTTAATACTCATCGAATAGAACTACCCTCAATGTCTACTCAAACATAATGATACATACAATCATAAACATAAGACATTATACATGTGCTTCAAAAATAAGCATTCTGTATAGACAAAAAGTTACATTTTGCGAAGTATCGACTATACGTTGATTGTAGTCCTTCCAATCCAATATCTACAAAGTGAAGTCTATGATAAGTTGCGTTAAGTATATCATTGCGTATGTATACTGCCAATTTTAATACTCATCGAATAGAACTACCCTCAATGTCTACTCAAACATAATGATGCATACAATCATAAACATAAGACATTATACATGTGCTTCAAAAATAAGCATTCTGTAGACAAAAAGTTACATTTTGCGAAGTATCGACTATACGTTGATTGTAGTCCTTCCAATCCAATATTTACAAAGTGAAATCTATGATAAGTTGTGTAAAGGATATCATTGCGTATGTATACTGCCAATTTTAATACTCATCGAATAGAACTACCCTCAATGTCTACTCAAACCTACGTTGAAAAGAATCATGTAAAGGAATGTAGACATAACATAAGTGCAGGGATCATAGTTTCACGGAGGAAATAAAACAAGGACTAAATCTGTTCCTGAAATTTACATAGGTCAAAAGTCAACTATTCTTCTTTGTGCTATGAAACCAAGGAACTGGTAGGTGGTGGGACTATACATCCAACACCATCGCAGCAAAGCCGAACGTAGTGTCTTGACTTGTCTCTTGGAACGAATGACTTACGATCAAACCATCACACTTTATCTGTCGCTTGGTCTTAGCGTCTTGCTCAGAACCCGTTTGGCATCTTATCAAGAGGAGCCATAAGGGTGGGTGCGACTTGCACATCGATATTGACATTATGCAACAAATGGGATAGTTTGAGTGCCTTTCTTTTTTTCATTGTTACAGTCATGTATGAACCAAATGTTTAAACTGTAAAAGTGCTATAATACGTACATTGGAAGATGGAAATATCTAAATGACACTATTATGCTACGATTTTGCAAAAATAAAAAAAGAATGATCAGAGTAGTAATGTTACTGGTACATTGAATTCGAGGAACACTTTCAAGTTTTAAGATATAATGGAAACACGTGAAAACTCTATGATAGACCATAAGATTTTTTGCTGGCATCGCATCCCGGATTGTCATAGTTGGCTTACCAAGAATGTTCACATGACATGTTTCTCCTGTACAGTACCGATCCTGTCAAGACTCCGTTTAGGTCTTTATTGCAGTTTCCAGCGACCATCTTCTGCAATTTCAAATTCAAGCAATGACACTGGTTAGGAGTGTTACAAAACATAACAGGCTTCGCATCATATAATATAAAAGATATCTTTACATTCCTTCCATTCATTTTCAAAATAGTTGTTTTCATCTATAGATAATAGCTTCATTTGAATAGTATCTGATACTGGACACACTGAACACAGTTCTATGAAATTTCATTAACATTCTCTTTCATTCAAATCGGATCTTTAAACCCATTGCAATAGCAGGTTCAATGTAAAAAAGTCAGGGGTAAAAATTTCACAGACAGAAATATCAGAGATAAGGACTTACTTCTCAAAACTTTTTTCTACGTATTTGACAGCATGTACTAGATTGTTGAATTTCATTTCTAACAATGGGCAAGCAAGAGGATAATTTCGACTTCCTCTCACCCAACCCTCGGTTCGGTCGGTGTGTTCACCTATTACATTTTCAAAAAAAAAAAAGAAGTTTCGAGCGATTTAGATGATTCATGTCACTAAGGAATTGTCTTATTCATTTTAATTGAAAAGTCAAAAACATTCCACCATAACGCTGCACCTGACCGTTGAATTTCACGTCTATATAGAAATAATGCTAAAGCTCTCTCGTATAGAAAGGGAGGGCGACCCTCCCACGTCCTCCCCTGGATTGTGTGTTCTCCCAAAGGTACTAAACATATTCTTGCATCCCCATTAAAACATTACAGCCATGAACTCGACTAAAGTCTCTTGCTATCATGCTGACACTACGTTACATTCGTTACCATGCAGGAAGTGATAAACTCGAAAGAAGTGGTTTACATCTGAAGGATTTTTTTTTTTAATAGCAGCCCCTCAATTTTCATTTCCATCAAGTTCTTCAAGAACCAATATGTATTATTATGTTCCAAGATATGTAATCATTTGAAGTGCATTACCTGTGTATATTCATTGGAAATGAAAAAAAAAATGCATGTGAACATGTATGTGTGAAATGAAATCTCTCCCCCCCCCCAAAAAAAAAGAATGACGCTACACTTGACAACTATAGTCACGAAGAGATGAGATTCATTTTTTTTTGTTTTCTTGCCTGATAGACCACATACGTGAAACCAAAATATATCATATAGGTACCAAATTGGATTTTTTTTTCCGCATAAGAAATTCCCCTCCCAGAAAGTACACCAAGCTAGAAGGGGGTGGGGGGGGGGGGGCTCGGGAGTGGTACACATATTTAATTCATTTATTTATTTATTTACTTATTTATTTATTGCAGAAAGGCCATTCATTTTCAATTATTATACACAACACATGAAAAATGTTCCGCAGCGCCTGTAATTATTTATACAACTGTGAACTGGAAGTAGTACGTCACAGTTCGGCACCTCAACAGCATTTTTTAGTAATGACTTTGTAATTTATTCAATCACATCCATGTTTCAAATGTTTTGCTGTTCATCACAACTACAACACATCTGAACCTCTATTTGTTACTATGCTTCCTCAAAATCATATCATCAAATATATGCTTCATGAACTATTCCCATAACTGATGTCGAGCACAAAGTTATGAATAATTAATAGGAATAACTCAAATTTACAAGGTTATTTTTAAAACCACCGAAAATGACATATAAAGGTCATTCATATGCACAGAAAGGGGCATAAAATAAGGGTAACATACATCATTAGAAGGGCAGACTTATGATGGTGTTAAAAAGTTTGTAAGAGGATTTATACAGGTCATAGAGAATTAGATTTGTCATGATACTGTGTAACTCCAATGCATACTTGGTATCCCATGCTCAATGGTAAGGACAAGTTTCCCTTCTGCGTTGACCGCTGTACAGAACGGGTCCAGATCCTGTGAAGTCCCACATCTGATTAGCCTATAGATAAAAGACGAATGTGTTCATGATCCTGGCTGATGCCGTGCATATAAGCGCAAACAGTGTCTCACCTGCTAGATATTGCTGAAAATCTCTATTAACTGTTTTGCTTGCCCTATATGTAAAGGCCTAATCATGTACCTGGTAACAATGTTTCTCTCCTTCCCTAGACCGTTGTAGCTCTGGGTGAAAAGAACACTTGTATTTATAAGACTTCTAACTTCTGTATAATTCCATCAATACATGAAAAGAGATGTAAGGATGTGATATGAGTTTGGACTTTTTATATCGATTTGATTTGATTTGAATGTATTTCCACTGTGTTCTCAAACACACAAAACAAAGAAAGTTGAGTTACAGTGATTACTTTTTGTCTTTTTGACATAAAAAAATATTTAGAATATAGATACTCTCACAACATATTTTGCAACAAAATTAATGCTAGTAGTTCTAAAAAACAAAGAAGGTAGCCTTAATCGAAAGCACAGTTTGTATTACTTAGACTCCCGACAACTAAATCACATCACAGTGAGACAATAACACATATTTTCTCCCTTTACTCCTCCTAGTAGTGTGACATACTGGATTCAAAATCAATTAACCAAGAAATCTTTGTTGTTGTGATTAATGCAAAATACAGAGACCAAAGGCCTATTACATAAAGATTGAGAGTAAGATTCATCGTAACTCTTTATAAAACATGACACAGATATGAAAGGTGTCAGAGCGCTCTTATTATACATATTATAGCTGATATTCACTGATGTCAGTTTGTGAGAATTGAGAGGGCTTGCAGGGCATTACGACTTTTAAAACATTAGAAGTAAAACATAACGTTGAAGTGCCTGGCTTCATGTGAACTCGCGAAATATTCTTGAGATGAGGGTAAGAGCTCGCAGATCTGATCAACTTCTTGGCCTCTTCATTCCCCAAATGCGTCGTTGTTACAGACAGTCTGGTTACTGTAGGTGGTGCTAGCAATGAATGGCGAAATTGATCGTTCCTTGCGACTAGCGATACTTTGCCCTGTAGGTTTATCTCCACGTTGTGAGAATAGAGTGGCCATGCCTTGTCCACGTCCGAAGAAAAGGTAGGCTGGTCATATTCGATGTAAAGAGATACCATCTCCACATTGGGGCACAGGGAGGCTACGTTTAGCTGCTTGAGAAGTGAGAGGGATTTGACGTCTACATCGAGATGGACGATGGGACTTCTCACAGAACCACTCTGTAGAGGGATCAGCGACAGAGATAACAAGAACATTCACACTCACTGCCGTACATTCATGTACAAATTATTGGTCTTAAGGCCGTGTCACATCTTTCCGGGCAAGCTACGCGATCTTGCTGCTATTAGGGATTTTCAAGCACGCATGGGAATTTTCTACAGGCGGACAAGAATGTTTCAGCGAATTTCGCACTTGTCTTACCTGCGAGACGCGTGCTACTTACCTTCTACTAATTCTGTGTGAACTGCGTAAGAGCTCTGAAACCGATTCGTTTTTAAAGAGAGACTTACGGGTACTGCGAAATACCTGTGTTGGAGTTGCCTGCGATGTGCTGCCGGTTAGGGTCTCCTATTGGTGTTCTGCGTGTACCTCTCCCGACAACCCCCGCGACCCACCCGTGAAAAAGTTTTGAGCATGCCCAAGGCCTTGACATACCGTATCTTGCGAAGTTTTGCGGCTTAGCTTGCGGGGAAACAAATTTGCTACACGGAGCTCTCCACAGTTGGCCCGCTCCTGACAGTAGGCCTACCTACATTATTATCACTGTGCATATCTCGCCCATTGTAGCTGCCTAGAGGTGCGCATGTAAAGGCCGTCAGTGTCGATCACACCTTTCCGGGCAAGCCTTGCGTGCGATTTGCAAAGAGCAATTTTTACTACCCGGAGGTTCCCGTAGATGAGCCGCACATGACAGTACCTAGCACGTATATCATGCGTAATCGCCCGGAGGTGCGCATGCAAATCTTTTTTTTTTCCCGCAACAATGTTTAGGCCCTGTCACACCTTTCCGGGCAAGCTACTCGGGCTTGTTACATGTAGGGATTTTCCAGCATACGTGACAATTTCTGAGGGTGGACAAGGATTTGGGCGAGTCAGTGAATGTGTCTTACTTGCTGGACGCGTTCTACTTAAATTCTACTTGCGAGTATACTGTGTGACCTATGTACCAGGTGCCTGGGGGCTGACAACTCAGTGAAGGAATCCCTCTGAAGGAATGGCAAGAGTCCCACGGAACGTCATTATCTTGGCGGGACTGCGAAGTACCTGCGCGGGAGTTGCCTACGAAGTGCTGCTGCTAAGGGCCTCCTACTTGCGTTCTGCCTGGACCTCTCCGGACATCCCCGCGACTCACCCGGAAATAGTTTTTGTCATGCTCAAAACTTAGCTGCGGTTAAATGGGACTTGCGTGCGCACCTCCGGGCAACTACAGGCGAGATACGCGCTAGGTACTGTCAGGTGCGGACCAACTGCGGAGAGCTCCGGGTAGCAAATTTGTTTTCCCGCAAGTAAAGCCGCAAAACTTCCCCATATACGGTATGACAAGGCCTTAAGCATGCTCAAAACTTGTTCCGAGTGAGTCGTGGAGTCCGCTCACAGAGGTACACGCAGAGCACCAGTAGGAGACCCTTAACGGCAGCATCTCTCAGGCAACTCTAACGCACGGCCGTGATTTGGCAAAACAACGTATCTGAAATTTTATGGTTTTTCGGGTTTTTGGCTTTTCAGATACATTAAGCCATTTTTGATTATCTGTCAAAATTTCAGCTCTCAAAGTGATATTGATTTTTGTCCCCGCCGAACGAGTTCGAGCAGGGGACTATGAAACGGGCTCCGTACGTGTGTGTGTCCGTCCGTGCGTCCGTCCGTGCGTCCGTGTGTGCGTCCGTGTGTGATCAAAATGTTCAATTTGCTACTTCTCTGTCATTTATGAGCCAATTTTGATTCTGTTTGCTTTATATGATAGCACTACATGGGAGCTTTAAAACTTGTACACAGAATTTCAGTTGTGACCTTTGACCTTGACCTTTGACCTATATTGTACATTTTGCTACAAAATGCTACTCCTTCGCCATTTCTAACCCGATTTCGATTCCGTTTGCTTTATGTGATGGCACTAGGTGAGGGCTTCAAAACTTCTACACAGAATTTTGACCTTTGACTTCTTTGACCTTTGACCTTGATTTTTGACCTATATTGTACATTTTGCTACAAAATGCTACTCCTTCGCCATTTCTAACCCGATTTCGATTCCGTTTGCTTTATATGATGGCACTAGTTGAGGGCTTCAAAACTTCTACACAGAATTTTGACCTTTGACTTCTTTGACCTTTGACCTGATTTTTGACCTATATTGTGCATTTTGCTACAAAATGCTACTCCTTCGCCATTTCTAACCCGATTTCGATTCCGTTTGCTTTATGTGATAGCACTAGGTGAGGGCTTCAAAACTTCTACACAGAATTTTGACCTTTGTCTTCTTGGACCTTTGACCTTGATTTTTGACCTATATTGTACATTGGCTACAAAATGCTACTCCTTCGCCATTTCTAACCCAATTTCGATTCCGTTTGCTTTATGTGATGGCACTAGGTGAGGGCTTCAAAACTTCTACACAGAATTTTGACCTTTGACTTCTTTGACCTTTGACCTTGATTTTTTACCTATATTGCACATTTTGTTACAAAATGCTACTTCCGGCGGGGACATATATTACGCACCGCGTAATTTCTACTTTTCCTTGTTAGAAAAATGCATTTAAATTTCAGCGATTTTTCAAAATAAGTCCAAATAATTTGGCAAAACAACGTAACTTACTTACGTTGTTCTGCCAAAACAGTTTCTGTCCCAGATCTCATTTGAGCATCCGGTTGTTCTGGCAGAATAAAGCATCTTCGTTGTGTGACATGGCAAAACAACGTAACTGCAGCATGCAGTTGCGTGTCTGCTGTGCGCTGCACTCCACGACTCTGTGTAAGACGCACGGTCTACGTGGCTAGCATGGGCTCTGCGCGCAGATCCATTTCAGTCGCAGTGCATAGTGCAACGTGCTAGCTTGCGGGCCAGAGCAGTAGTAAGTAGGGATTCGACCAATTCGTAGTCACGCTTTGCTGCTGTGTGAACCATGAAGTCATGCCATCCGTTCTGTTTTGCAGTGGAATAGATATCCTCTTTACCAGTTAATAATCACTACCACAAAGAAAATCAGCAGTAACGCCGGTAAGTTTTATTTTGTGTCAGGTCTAAGTTTGATCTAGTCTATTATGCTGTACACAGCCCAGTCGCTGTAGCCGAAGGTAATTCGCACAGCGTACTAACAGCGTCTGGTCGGGCTAGATCTAGTCCAACCAGACGCGTGTTGAGGTGCAAAAGTGCGAATTGGTGCAAAACCGCGAATTGCTGCCTAAGCTGGTAGAAAATAGAACGGTAGAGGTCTATCACCTGTTACGTACAGTACACTCATCTGCTGGATTTACACACACGTGTGCCGCGCATGCATGCGATCGCGAGGTATAGGTATAGGTACACAATAAATGGGCAATGCACGCGACTCGAGCTCATTTTCTGTGCCGTATTCAGTAGAAGTTTACAGTTTTACTTAGCATTTCGACCGAGCAATTTATAAAGTTTCGAAAGAAGATTACCGTGTGGAAACCTTGTCAGCTGGTTCTTGTATATTAACTGTTTTCAGCTCAGTACGAAGAAGTGGTAAATGAAAGAAAGAAGCTTGGCGTGTATCATGCCTATATGCATTCCATCATTTGTTATGAACATTGATTGTAATACCTCAGGTAAATCGTGAAGGTGTGCTTGATATATTAAACAGCCTAGCTGATAATAGAACAAATCGTTTAATTTCGACACTTTATTTTGAAGGAGCTAATCTAGGCTTATTCAAGATTATTCTCATCGCCCTTTTTTGTATTGAGAGTCTATCCAACTGACACTTATTGGAGTTGCCCGGCCATGTATAGGGTAAAACAAGTGTGGAATATAACAACAATAATACATATTGTGAGGGAAACAAGTATTTCAACTTGTTTATAATTCCAACGTTTCTATCGGTGTAGAGAGTAACTTATTTAGATGAACAGTGTGTGGTTTCCAAGACAACTTATTATCAATCAATAACCCAAGAAACTTTAACTCCTCAACCATTTTGATTGTGTTGTTCTTAAGTATTACATCACCATCAAGAGATGAGATTGAATTACTGAACAACATACATCGAGTTTTATCCAAATTGATAGATAGTGTATTTGCACATACCCAATCATGCACGCCATTAAGCTCCTTATTAGTTTGTTTCAAAAGTAACTTAGGATCTCTGTTAGAAAGAAATACATTTGAATCATCCAAATAATATGAATGATAACGCACTTGATGCATTTTGAAAATCATTTATATATAAAATAAACAACAATGGGCCGAGGAGAGATCCCAGTGTGGTAACCTACATCGAAGTTCTTTAATTACAGAGTCACACTCATTAAAATGTACCGGTACATATTGTTTCTTATTCTAAAGATAACTTTTAAACCAGTCAAGGGCTTTGCCTCTTATACCATAATGGCATAACTTATAAAGCAGAATATTGTGATCAACTATATCGAAAGTCTTTGGAAAGTCCAAAAAAGTCAAATGGTGTATTCATAATTATAAATGGCAGTTGTTACCTTATTAATAAAATGCAAAACAGCATGAATAGTGGAATGTTTTTCTCTAGATCCAAACTGAAATTTAGAAAGTACCCCACAATTCTTTAAAAATTTCACCGCTCTTGTATAGACAAGTTTTTAAAGAATTTTAGATATTGAGGGTATTTTTAATAAAGATATTGGTCAATAATTGTTTAGTTCTAACCTATCTCCTGTCTTAAAAACTGGAACAACCTTAGCAATTTTCATTTTTCCCCGGAACAACACCACTCACCAAAGATTGATAGTTATGTTCCAAAGGAGTCAAAATTTCATCCACTACTTTCTTTAGCACAATATAGGGCCTAACTAATACCATCATGGCCAAAACTAGGTTTATTTTGCAAATTATTTACAATACGCTTTATTTCTTCTGAATGAGTTGGAACAATAAACAATGACTCAGTATTACGATCTTTCAATAAAGAAGTAAAATTATTATCAGTGGAAGGTACTTCTTTAGCAAGGGTGGGTCCTATGTCTGCAAAAAAAGTCATTAAAGGCATCAGCAATCCTCTTGCTATTTTCAATACACTCATTATTTAACGAAATTCTATAGTGGATTGCTTCTTTTGACTATTTCTATTCAGCACGTTATTAATAACATTCCAAGTGGCTTTAGTATTATTCTGAGACAAATCAAACTGAGAGCAATAATAATCATTCTTCGCAATTCGCAATAAAGAAGTCAAGGTATTTCCATATTTACCATATTTTTTACGAGATGCATCTGAAGGATTAGAACGGAATCTATAATAAAGTTAATTTTTCCGATTTATACACCTGAGCAGAGATTTCGTAACCCAGGGTTGCCGGGCTCGACACTTGTAATTTTTCTGCTTAATAATCATAGGGGGAATACACTCATTAAAGTATTACATAATATGTCCATAAATTTATCATATGCAACATCAATGTCATATTCCTGAAGCACATCATTCCAGTCTGCCTCTGATTTCTATTTCAATCTAGAGATTTTATCGTGCGTTAAGCTACGAAAATATCTTGGTTGTGCCAATTACCTATAGAGAGTTGTGAAAACCAATGATATGAACGCCACGTCGTTTCCAAACTATAAAAGAGACTCTAGATCTTGCCGAGCCACCCTCTGTGTTCCCCCATCCGAATTGCACCCGATCTCACGCTCTGCCGATTACGCTCTTTGTTTTTATTTTTTATACCAGCTTAGGCGGCAATTCGCGATTTTGCACTGATTCGCACTTTTGCGCCTCAACAGACGCGAGTGTACTGTACGTAACAGGTGATAGACCTCTACCGTTCTATTTTCTACCAGCTTAGGCGGCAATTCGCGGTTTTGCACCAATTCGCACTTTTGCACCTCAACAGCCGTGCGCGTGCGAAGTACGGCGATTGGGCTGTAGGACCTATTTATAGAATGGGTAGCGAGAATCCTGCGATCTGATTGGTCTTCTCCTTCTTCTTCTTCTGGTTAAGTCTGCCTCCTTCAATAGCCTGAAGATTTTTGCAGACTGGTGCTATTTACATTATAATACAATTTATTTACAGATATTTACAAGCACATAGAAAATTTGACGAAAAACAACTAGCCACTGTGATCAACCGTTAGACGGTTTCGAAATGATCCCACAGATGGCGCAGAAACAATGTCTGACGACAGGGAATTCCAGTTCCTTACAGTTCTTGGGAAGAACGAATGGCGATATCGCGCACGAAAATTTGTGATGCTCTTATAATAGAAATTATTCCACAATCGTACCTGAATTTCTCAATAAATATCACGAAAATGCAGAAAAATCACCTCCCAGAATCTCCTGATGATACGATGACGGAGTAGTGCGCTGTCGCCGTTTGTATGTCGGACGTACTTTCATGCGTTCAATTTCTCGGGGTATGTAAAGGTCGCGCAGCTGCCCTATGTAGTTTCATGCGTGAAAGTGTCTGCCCCTCTCTGCGGCTGAACGTGCTTCGGCTTTCGTAGAATATTATAAACGATCGATCGAACAAAATACGAATTCTATCGGCTACGATCATACGAACGAGACAAGCGAGACGACACGTCTAGGCTACAACATCCTTAAAAAAGATTTTAAGCTAAGGTAGGTAAATTATAAGGTAAAACATTGGAAATTTAGTGAAAAATTTGTTCCAAAAAATTGGAAATTTAGTGAAAGATTTGTTTGAAATCTAAATTTATTACCTGCTTCCTTCTCATTTTTAGCGGTTGTCAGGTATGTTTATTCCATGGGCGTATCGGCAAATTTTGCGCTTAGTCTTACGCGTATTAATGCTTGCAATACGCAGTTACGCTATGCGCGATCATTAAGTCCCTGCGCGAGACCTAGGGTGCGTTTATAAGATTTTTCTTCTGGCAGGCAGAAACAGTGTTTTGAAACACTGTTTATGGCCAAACAGTGATTCTAGCTCGAAAAAAAATCTTATAAACGCTCTCCTGACGAAAGTGTGATTTGAAACAGTGTTTCAAAACAGTGATTCAAAACAGTGATTCTAGGCCCGCAAAATCTTATAAACGCACCCCTAGTCACAGTGGTAAACATGTTATCGCGCACTTAGCAAGAGTACGCGTACTTGTAACAAAGGTTCGCGCACTAAAGCAAGCGTTCGCGCACTCAGCTTGGCCATGCATCCAGTAAAAACTTATGCATGGCTGGCCATGCATCCAGTAAAAACGGTAAAAAATACGGGTATGCATGCCCTTTACGGAAAGCCAAAAGGAAATGTATCCAGTAATTTTGTCATCGGGTAACACGATAGAAAACTGGGTTTTTGACAAGAAAATTACCCATTCTATAAATCAAATGACGCACATGTCTTTTCGTGCGTCAGTCGGAATATAGTGTGCATGCGGTAACTATGGAATTTAGCCTAAACCCACTCGGCTTCGCCTCGTGGGTTAAGCATTCCATAGTTACCGCATGCACACAATTCCGACTGACGCACTCAGACCTGGGCCGGTATTCCATAAACTAGATAAGCATGCTTAAGTCAGAAAATCTAAGCAATTTTGTATTTTTTTTTGGCTAAGATAAAATTCTTAGCTTAAGTTCGTATTTCATAAAAATTGGCTAAGAATTTGTCTTAGCATTTTGCTAAGAATTTTGCTAAGAATTTTGTCTTAGGTAAGACAGATTTCGGCTTGCTGGCTAAGCATATTTTCTTAAAAATGTGCCGTCGGTATTCCATAAGGACATTTTGTCTAAGAAATTTACCCTAAATTTAAGACAGCTATTGAGCTGTCTTAACTTGGGTTCCAGTAAGAAAAAATTATGGGTGTAGCATAACAATGTAGAAAAGATGGCGGCTTTAGCTCATGATTTTTCATCTTTTTGCTAAATAAAGAAGTTCATCAGTAATCAGTAATGTAAATGAAATGAGTTCAGGGTTTGACGAAGCGTCTCGTGTGTGTCTCGTGGGAACTTGCACAGTAACAATACGGTAGAAACTCTCGGTGGGCGCAATGGGACACGGGGGAATCGGGGGGGGGGGGGTATGTGTTGCGCGTATATGCGTGCCCTCGACCTCCTTCTCAGCGCGCATTAGCGGCGGAGTGGAGCGCGCAGCTAGCTGGAGGAACGCACATAGCCGCCCGGATAGTCTACGTTTATGCCATCGCCACAGCCCCCTACATTACGTAGACGTATAGGCCTACATGCCCTTATACACGTGCGGCGATCACAGTTTGTGTATCGAGTCATAACCGGAGGGCCAAACCCCAAAAAGTCGCTTACTTAACGAGTGAGTTGCACTCTCTTTACAAACTAAGTAGACCATGCTTATTTTCAAGTTTTTATTGTAACAAACAATATTCCACTGGTCTACCTCAAAATATTTGTTGCGAAAGCCTCCAAATCCAAGATGGCGTCCAAGATGGCCGCCATATTTACTGAATTTGTTATTTGAAAGATAGAATTTGATTGAAACATCAGATTTCAACAAATTTGATGTCATATGAAAGAGAATAAAATTGTCGACAAGTTGATACCATTTTCGTGGGTTATTGTGATAAATGGATTGAGATTTTAAGGAAAAAACACTCATTTTTTGATATTTTTCTGAAAAAAGGAAAATCATGAAAATGCTTGATTCATCATAAATCAGAGAAAGACAAAAGGATTATCTTGAAACATCCCAAGAATTTTGTTTGACATATGATTAATATTTGGAGAAAATTAGGGGTCAGTACCGTTTTCGGTTCAGGAGTTATAATGTCTCAAACTTGAAAACTCACTATGTAAAAATTGCCACTTTAGTTGTGACAAGACTTTGTTGGTCGTAAAAAAAAGCCTGCGCGCGCCAAGACTACTACACGCACCACTGGCACTGGCGCTTGTAGCATGGGCGTAAATCCCGGGGGGGATGGGGGGGATATATCCCCCCCTGAAATGGAGGAGGGGGGGATGGCCTGTACAATCATCCCCCCCTGAATTTTGAGGGAAAAAATGGAGGAAGCAGAAATGTGATTGTATCAATTTTGGCATGTTGCATGACGTTTGTACGCCGGCCTTCAGACAGGTAACAGAGCTGAACAGTATTCTATCTTGTAGGAAAATGTATAATTTTCGGAAGCGCTCGCTCGCTTCGCTCGCTCGCGAAGAAAGTAAAATCGACATGCACTGTAAGGTGTGGCTCAGACGTTGACAACGTCAAATAGTATAGGCCTACATGTAAACATGCTATATGACGCGAGTAACTGGGGACCTTCTGCAAAATATGTACGAAAAGAAACAAACAAAAAAACAATAACAAAAACTATATAGCCATTATTGAACCCCCTCCATTTCCTGAATCATTCCTGAGAAACGACAGTGACTGATGACTCAGTCAGGATACATCTATGGGCATACCCAGGGAAGATCATTGGCCTCGAGTCTATGGGGGGGGGGGGGCAAAGGCATTTGCCCCACCCCTACGGAAGTGTTTAAGCAGACAAATCATTTATCCCCCAAGCAATTCCCGAGATGAGGACAAATCTCGAACTTTCTAAATGGAAAATTGTCCAAATATCGCCAGAACTATGCACCAGATCGTTGCATTGCAATCATAAATATGCAAAAGTTGCGCTATACAGGATCCCTTTCGATAAACTTTGTACACTTTTGACATTGACGTATATTTCCCTAATTTATCAAAGGGTGTGTAGCAGATCTTTCACTTAACAAAAGCACCCTCATTATGCAGAGGCGTCGATGGGGGGGGGGGATGGTTCCCCCATAAAAGTGGGACAAACAAAAGCGAAAAATATAGTTACAAACGGCAGTTTTTTGAGTGTAAAATGTAAAAATTTTAAAGCTCGCTCGCTCCACTCGCTCGCATTTAACCGCTATGCCGTTCTCCTAAAATGTTGCTGCCACTGACTGAGAGCAGTTGCGCCCGGTGCGCCCCCTTAATTTCCAAAGCGAAAAAAAAAAAAAAAACAAAAAAAAAAAAACAAAAAAAAAACCAGCCACGAACGACAGTTTTGGGGACTGTAAAATGTCAAAATTTTTAAGTTCACTCGCTTCGCTCGCTCGCATTTAATCATTATGCCATTCTCCTGATGTTGCTGCCAGTAATTGCCAGCAGTTTTCGCCCGGTGTGCCCCCCCCCCTTAATTTCCAAAGCGAAAAAAAAAAAAATACAGCGACAGACGGCAGTCTTTGGACTGTAAAATGTCAAAATTTTGAAGCTCGCTCGCTTCGTTCGCTCGCATTTGATCATTATTTCAATTCTATTGATTTTGCTGCCAGTAATTGCCAGCAGTTTTCGCCCGGTGCGCCCCCCTTAATTTCCAAAGCAATATATATATATATATATATCTATATATATATATATATATATATAATACAATACAGCCATAAAGGACAGTTTTGGGGACTGTAAAATATCAAAATTTTCAAGCTCACTCGCTTCGCTCGCTCGCATTAAATCATTATTCCATTCTCCTGATGTTGCTGCCAGTAATTGCCGGCAGTTGCGCCCGGTGTGCCCCCCTCCCTTAATTTCCAAAGCGAAAAAAAAAAAAAAAATACAGCGACAAACGGCAGTCTTTGGACTGTAAAATGTCAAAATTTTGGAGCTCGCTCGCCTCGCTCGCTCGCATTTGATCATTATTCTATTCTATTGATTTTGCTGCCAGTAATTGCCAGCAGTTTTCGCCCGGTGCGCCCCCTTAATTTCCAAAGCGAAAAATATAGCTACAAACGGCAGTTTTTGGACTGTAAAATGTCAAAATTTTGAAGCTCGCTCGCTTCGCTCGCTCGCATTCATTATTATGCCATTCTCCTGATGCTGCTGCCAGTAATTGCCAGTAGTTTTCGCCCTGTGCGCCCCCTTAATTTCCAAAGCGAAAAAAAAGCCCAAAACGACAGTTTTTGGGACCGTAAAATGTCAAAAATTTTAAGCTCACTCGCTTCGCTCGCTCGCATTTAATCATTATGCCATTCTCCTAATGTTGCTGCCAGTAATTGCCAGCAATTTTCGCCCGGTGCGCCCCCCTTAATTTCCAAAGCGAAAAATTACAGCCACGAACGACAGTTTTTGGGACTGTAAAATATCAAAATTTTCAAGCTCACTCGCTTCGCTCGCTCGCATTAAATCATTATTCCATTCTCCTGATGTTGCTGCCAGTAATTGCCGGCAGTTGCGCCCGGTGTGCCCCCCTTAATTTCCAAAGCGAAAAAAAAAATACAGCGACAAACGGCAGTCTTTGGACTGTAAAATGTCAAAATTTTGAAGCTCGCTCGCCTCGCTCGCTCGCATTTGATCATTATTCTATTCTATTGATTTTGCTGCCAGTAATTGCCAGCAGTTTTCGCCCGGTACGCCCCCCCCTTAATTTCCAAAGCGAAAAATATAGCTACAAGCGGCAGTTTTTGGACTGTAAAATGTCAAAATTTTGAAGCTCGCTCGCTTCGCTCGCTCGCATTCATTATTATGCCATTCTCCTGATGCTGCTGCCAGTAATTGCCAGTAGTTTTCGCCCTGTGCGCCCCCTTAATTTCCAAAGCAAAAGAAAAGCCACAAACGACAGTTTTTGGGACCGTAAAATGTCAAAAATTTTAAGCTCACTCGCTTCGCTCGCTCGCATTTAATCATTATGCCATTCTCCTGATGTTGCTGCCAGTAATTGCCAGCAATTTTCGCCCGGTGCGCCCCCCTTAATTTCCAAAGCGAAAAATTACAGCCACAAAGGACAGTTTTGGGGACTGTAAAATATCAAAATTTTCAAGCTCACTCGCTCCGCTCGCTCGCATTTAATCGTTATGCCATTCTCCTGATGTTGCTGACAGTAATTGCCGGCAGTTGCGCCCGGTGTGCCCCCCTTAATTTCCAAAGCGAAAAAAAAAAAATACAGCCACAAACGGCAGTCTTTGGACTGTAAAATGTCAAAATTTTGAAGCTAGCTCGCTTCGCTCGCTCGCATTCATTATTATGCCATTCTCCTGATGCTGCTGCCAGTAATTGCCAGTAGTTTTCGCCCTGTGCGCCCCCTTAATTTCCAAAGCAAAAGAAAAGCCACAAACGACAGTTTTTGGGACCGTAAAATGTCAAAAATTTTAAGCTCACTCGCTTCGCTCGCTCGCATTTAATCATTATGCCATTCTCCTGATGTTGCTGCCAGTAATTGCCAGCAATTTTCGCCCGGTGCGCCCCCCCCTTAATTTCCAAAGCGAAAAATTACAGCCTCAAAGGACAGTTTTGGGGACTGTAAAATATCAAAATTTTCAAGCTCACTCGCTCCGCTCGCTCGCATTTAATCGTTATGCCATTCTCCTGATGTTGCTGACAGTAATTGCCGGCAGTTGCGCCCGGTGTGCCCCCCTTAATTTCCAAAGCGAAAAAAAAAAAATACAGCCACAAACGGCAGTCTTTGGACTGTAAAATGTCAAAATTTTGAAGCTCGCTCGCTCCGCTCGCTCGCATTTAATCGCTATGCCATTCTCCTGATGTTGCTGCCAGTGATTGACAGCAGTTGCGCCCGGTGCGGTCCCCCTAAATTTCTAAAGCGAAAAAGTATAGCTACAAACGGCAGTTTTTAGACTGTAAAATGTCAAAATTTTCAAGCTCGCTCGCATTTAATCGCTATGCCATTCTCCTGATGTTGCTGCCAGTGATTGACAGCAGTTGCGCCCGGTGTGCCCCTCCCTTAATTTCCAAAGCGAAGAATATAGCTACAAATGGCAGTTTTTGGACTGTAAAATGTCAAAAGTTTCCCCCCTACCATACCCTCCCCCCCCCTTGCTTCGCTCCCTCACATAACCGCTCCTCCTTAGATCAAATCCTGTCTACGCCGGTGATAGGCCCCACTATTTAGTAGGCCTTCATAGTGATGTCGCATATGCGGAGCAAGAGCTGAAATACCACGATCTAGTCATTCAATAATATATTGTGAATATTTCATTTTCTTATTGTTTTTTTAAAGAAAAGAAAACACATTTTTTACCAAAAGTGTGCACCAGATCGCTGAATTTCAGGGCTGAAAATGCAAAATCTTCCTCGTGTGGGAGAAGGCTACCACCCCCATACACAACCTCCCCCCGTTCGGTCGTTCCGCTCCCTCTCACATATATTAAAAAAAAAAAAAAATGTTTTCATACTTTTAAGGTCTGATTTCCGCCGAAAGTCATCTGATAAGCAAAAAAAAAAAAAAAAAAAAAAAGACAACAAGAACTTCGTCTTCATATTTTTGCTGCCACTTTCCTCCCACATTATATTTCATGGAAAAGAGTGGGACATCCGATCCCTGTATAAAGTGTGTGTGTGTGGGGGGGGGGGGGGGCACCAAGCTTCTCTCCCCCCCTTCCAAGGCTGCGCCGGTCCGGTGGGCTTGTAATCGTGGTGATGGTGACCATCCCCCCCACTCCTCAGGACGGATTTACGCCGTTGGCTTGTAGCACTGCCAGTGGTGCGTGTAGTAGTCTTGGCAAACGCAGACTTTTTCTTTGACAAACAAGGGTTTGTGCCTGCAAACTAACTTTTCATACCAAGTGGTAGCTCAGGTGACGCTGATTGGTATTATTTCAAAGTAGATTGTTCTGAAGCAGATGAGATGAAGCAAAAAATATATTTCAAGTAGAGGTGGAAGCTTGAAATAACCTTGCTATAGAAAGTTTAAAACAAAATTTGGATCAATCACTCAAAAAATTCAAAATTGCAGGCCATCAAAGCTGACATATAGTGTATTGCGCCAAAGTAAATGTATCATTTCGATTTTTATACAATTTTGTCTGTTTTGGTGTCTATTTATATGGTTTTTATATATTCTGAACATTTTGATGCTGTTTCAAACCATCTTAGGTTTTTATGGAGACATTTTTCAGAATGCACCATGAATATTTCTCTAAAAATTTACAAAAATTTAAATTAAAAATGTTTATGAAAACCATGCAGAAATTAAAATATTTCCCATATAATCAATATTTGGAGGTCAGTATTGTATTGGTTCAGGAGTTATAATGTCTCAAACTTGAAATTCCATTTTACATAATATGTATTTGCACGCATCTGTTCCCAAAGACGTCACAGAGGGTCAAATCCAAGATCGTGCTTACTTTTCGAGTTCCACTCTCTCTATAAACAAAACCATACATAATATTAAGCATACTAAGCAATGTTCCTTAAGTACACCTCAGTAGATTTGTTGCAAAAATCTCCAAAGTACAGACGCGGTCCAATAGGGCCGCCATTTTTATTGAATTTAGCATTTCAAACATAAAATTTGATAGAGACATTGGATTGCAACAAATTTGATGTCATAATTTTATGCAGGAGAGCAAAACTTCCTAAAAGTTGATACCACTTTAGCTGTGTATTCTGATAAATGGGGGGGGGGGGGTTGTTTACTTCTCTCTTTTTTTTTTGGGGGGGGGGGGAATCCATATTTTTATATTCTTTTGAAAAAAGGAAGAAATGTAAAAATGCATGATTTAGTATTTATCAAAGAAGAACTGAAGAATTATTTTGAAACCTGCGATTGAGATTGAGATTTACTGAGATTGAGACATAATTCATAATTATTTCTGGAATTACAGGCAATATCATACACTGTTGACAAGTTAACATCTAAAACTTGAAAAAATTATATTCATGCATTATAAATTTTGCATACAATGTGTTTACATGGTCACATGTAATACTGTAATGGTCTAGTGACTTGCAAGTACCTGCATGCAAACTAACTTTTCATGCCAAGTGGTAGGTGACGCTGGTCGCTGTTACTGTAGCATTTCATCATAGTAGATTGTTGTGAGGCAGATAAGATTGAACAGAAAGTATTTTCCAAAAAGAGATAGGAGCTTGGAATTTGGCACATATTTTTCCAATGTGTAATAATTAGCGATAAAAACAGTATCCACACAAAATTCAAGATGGCGGTAATTAATCGAGGTTGTCGTTCAAGGCATTATTTACCATTAGTGCACGTAAAACAAAAACCCAGCTTTACTTAATTCCTCAAGCTAGTTCTAAACTGTGAGTTAGGGATAGAACAACTAATGTACAAACTTAAATCAGTATATTTAGTGCTAAATATTGTTAGATGTACTAAATAGATCTGATAAGAATGTTTTTTTTTAATATAATTCAAATTCAAATCCAAATCCAAATTCAAATACTAAATTGTTAACAGTTATCATGGTAATGGTTTCTTGAAAAGAAATGGTGATATCTCCGTATGTTTTAGGCTTTATTATGATTTTTTACATGGTAGAATGAATGTTTTGTAATACAACTAACCTGCACATATAAATCGAATGTGATATCTCTCCCATTATGGCAAACAATACCTTAAGTGTGTTGCGTCACAATTAAACCTCAACTTATAACTTATAATTTGATATATACTTTTAATCTTCTTATCTTTCTGTCTATTACATGTTTCTATACATCCGAACGATATTGTACTAGTGTAAACCATATTGAGGGTCTTTTTTTTTGGGGGGGGGGGTAGAGCTCATTCCAGTGTTTGGGTAAGGCCCAATCTTTGATTAAAAAAAAGAAATGTTTCTGTATCAAAGATACTATATGCTTTTTTACTTGTATGCTACTCTGCTGTTGTAGAAACGTGAATGATGATAGTATATGTGTAATAATGTGTGATCCGTAGATGTCCTTGAAAACCCTTCTGATCCGAACCCCCCCCCCAAAAAAAAAAATCCGACATGGCGGCAATTTCTCAATTTTGCTCTTAAATGTGCTGTGCGAAATTACTTTTTTTTAGTATATTGTTCGAATAAAATTTTCCAAATTGATTAGTCGTGCTGTATATTCACATTTACAAATAAGGATGCTGAAACTGTATTTGTGACTCTGCACCTCAAAACAAACAAAAAGTCGCCAGACATGAATTTTTAGTTAAGACCATATTCTGAAAGAGCAGATTTTAAGCTTTAAAGTGATGTATAACTCAAATCAAATGGACTCTCCTAACCTATCTAAATATTGGAAAGAAAGCACAGACTCAGGAAAAGTGTGAACTGAGAAAACAGGCTCTGAAGTACAGTGTCTATTCAAGCGCTCAATCTTTACCAAACCGTGCTGGCTGTGCGATGAATGGGACAAAAAACAGGAAGTAAACCACCAGAGTAACAACAATGAAGAGATAATCAGATTAAACTGATATTAAGTGTGCCTCATTAACACATTCTGTCCATAATTAATGCCAACTTTCAAAGCAGTAGCACTATCCTTTCAAAAGTTATCAGAGTTGAAAGTGAAGAGTGTGGATAGGGTTTTTTCAGAAATGAAAAAGGGATTCTAAAAGACACACATAATCACACTATTCTATTAAAAAATGTTCGAGATAAACTGCTAAAAAAAAAAACACTTTCCTGCCCGTTTTATGATACCATATTTTAGCCTAATGTAAAAGAAGACCCGCTCTTTCAGAAAATATGAAAAAGTCAAGTTCGGCTAGGTTGACCCATTTCACTTATTTTCAGTCCTCACGCAAAATCAGTGTGTGCGACTTTATGTTCGTTTTGAGGTGCACGGTCACGTTTACTGTTATCAGATTTTTCTTACATTGTTTTTTGGGCTGATTTCATGTGGGTTATAGTGTCACAATTGATCTGAACTTATGCCATTGGTAGATGCTTTCCCATATTAGATATCAGGATCACTCGAGAGTGAAAATGCTAATTTTCATTTATTTTAGAGTGACCTCGCGAGTGATCCCTATTCAAAAGCAGGGCTCGACACTAACGTTGGTCCGGTGGCCCGGGGCCACCAAAAACGCACGTCGGGCCACCAAAATGCCAGAAATGAAGAATTTGGTGGCCTCATCGGGCCACCAAAAAAGGTCGGATATTTGCCTTTGGGCCACCAAAAATAAAAGTTAGTGTGGAGCCCTGCCTAAGGTCACTCTAAAATGAGGGAAAATGAACATTTTCACTCAAAAGTCACTCCAGTTTCACTCTAAATTCACCGTTTTCTGTTATTCACTCCTCACATCAAAAGTAAAAACTTCCACTCGATTTGTTTTTTCTTTTTCGGAGAGTAGAATATCACTGGTTTTAAAAATGTGCCCATAAAAACCTAAGACGGTTTAAGTTATCACAACAGACAAAATTGTATCAAAAGCGAAATAATACATTTAATTTGGCGCAATACACTATGTCAACTTTGATGGCTGTCATCTTGATTTTTTTTTTGAGCGGTTGATCTAAATTGTGTCTGAAACTATCTATAACAAGATTGATGCCAAGTTTCAAGCTATTACCTCTATTTGAAATTTTGTTTGCTTCATCTCATCTGCTTCAGAACAATCTACTTTGAAATAATAGCGATCAGTATCACCTGAGCTACCACTTGATATGAAAAGTTAGTTTGCAGGCACAAACCCGTGTTTGTCAAAGAAAAAGTCTGCATTTGCCAAGACTACTACACGCACCACTGGCACTGCTACAAGCGCCAGTGCCAGTGGTGCGTGTAGTAGTCTTGGCGCGCGCAGGCTTTTTTTTTACGACCAACAAAGTCTTGTCACAACTAAAGTGGCAATTTTTACATAGTGAGTTTTCAAGTTTGAGACATTATAACTCCTGAACCGAAAATGGTACTGACCCCTAATTTTCTCCAAATATTAATTATATGTCAAACAAAATTCTTGAGATGTTTCAAGATAATCCTTCAGTCTTTCTCTGATTTATGATGAATCAAGCATTTTCATGATTTTCCTTTTTTCAGAAAAATATCAAAAAATGAGTGTTTTTTCCTTAAAATCTCAATCCAGTTATCACAATAAGCCACAAAAATGGTATCAACTTGTAGATAATTTTATTTTCTTTCATATGACATCACATTTGTAATAAAAAATTCAGTAAATATGGCGGCCATCTTGGACGCCATCTTGGATTTGGAGGCTTTCGCAACAAATTTTTTGAGGTAGACCAGTGGAATATTGTTTGTTACAATAAAAACTTGAAAATAAGTATGGTCTACTTAGTTTGTAGAGAGAGTGCAACTCGACCTCTGTTTTTAGCTTTTGGCCCCCCGGTTATCAGGCAAGTACTGTCACAAAGCGTCCTCTCCGGCTCTACCGGATCGGTGAGTACGGAATACTAGAGTTATCTGGGTCTAGTAACTACGTTAGGGTGTAAACTAGCCCGACCAGACGCTGTTACGACTGGGCTGTGTATAGTTAGGTGTAAACATAAGTACTCGCTTTGATTTTGATTCTCGTGATTTCATGATGTTACTTTTTTCACTCGGTGTCGTACTTTGAATGTGGTGTGATGTGATTGCGGTGTGAGTCTCACTAAAAAGGCCGTAACTTTGGCCGAAAAGATCCAAAACAACACGTAACTGTTAGGTCTAGGTTGCCTACTACTAAATAAGTAGGCCGTTTACTGACATTCTAGACACTGTGATACCTAGAGTAATAATGAAGACGTTGCTCCTATTAAAAAAAAAAAGCCTCTGAAAAAATGTGCATTAGGCCTACATCTTTTTCCATGGGTGGCTAGGGTAGTTGCGATTGTTGCTTAAACACGTAAAATACATAGACTTTCACCGCGGGGCAGCTGTTCGCGAACAGTGATGACATGAATATCTTGCTTATGATGTCATCAGAATTTAAGATTTTTGCTTAGCCAAATCGCCCGACTTAAGAAAAATGCCTTACAGTTTATGGAATACCGTTAGGGCAATTTTCTTAGCTAAGCAAAAATCTAAGACAAATTGCTTAAACTTAAGCAATTTGGCTTAGAAGTTTATGGAATACCGGCCCTGTGCGTCATTTGTATAGTGACAGGCGCCCTACTCAGTCAAGTTCCATCGAGGTACATTGGCAATTGACATAAGTGCGCTTCGCCAGTACAGGATCCAGTGCTTTCAGTATATATCATAATAGATTTCACTAAGATTTAAGAAAACGATGATTAGAAAAGGAGATAAAGAAACTCAGCAAAATAAGAAAGTATAGAGCAAGCTAAGAGCTGAGTATGACAGCCTTGCCTTGGCTTGGCTTTGGGTGGGCTTGGCAAAACCTAGCCCATAACGTTAGTAACGTTTGGCCTATATAGTAATGGCGGGGTATACGATGGTGTGGTTGTGGTTCTAGTAAACTTCTACTACTACTTGTGGTCTAGTAGGTCAACACTGATTGTTATAAGAGATTTAGGGCGTCTATCTTTGCGCAAATCATTTAAGTGTACCCGAATATACTGTTATGATCATTGACATCATTGATTCGACTTGACGTCTTCTACCTAAAATCAAGTTTTTGTCTCAATGTCTAAAAAATAAGTAACAACTTTATACTATAGTAGACAGTAGACTCGACTACAAACAAATGACAGTAAAGCTTGATAGTGATGAATTCCATTTTCATTGGCAAGGTAAACTGATGGCAGGCGATAATGTTCTAATAATTACGTCAATATCATTAGTTTGGCATAAAATAAGGCAAAACATAATGTTTAGTCTTCAACTTTGGTTCAACAAAGGTATCTTTGTCTCTTAGATCTTGTTTGTTATTTCTTGAAAGGATTAAGAATGTGATTGTGGTGTTTTCAAACATACGGGAATTTCACCCACTTAAAATTAGTCCCACAATTAAAGTCAAATTTAAAGGGACTGTACAGTACTGGTTGAGGTGGGGATTCATGTTTTGAACATTCCTAAGTGAGATAATGAAAAGCCTCTTATGAAATATGAAAGAGCATGTAATTTTAAGAAGGATTCAACATTTATTTGATGAAAAATGGTTTTCAAATGGCTGAGATATCCAAAAAAGTGCTAATTATAAAAGGCGACACGCCACTACTTTATTAGGATCTCTTTGTTTCACCTTGTTTTTGGATATCTCAGCCATTTCAAAACCAATTTTCATCGAATAAACTTTTGATACCCCTTAGAACTGCATGCTCTTTGACATCTCATAGGGTGGTTTCTGAATATCTCGCAAAACGTTAAAAGCTAAATCCTCACCTCGACCAGAACTGTACACACCCTTTAATGGTACTTTGTAGATCTACCTGCCAACTGTGGAGGCCTGATTTCTTTTCTTTTTTTTTCTTTTTGTGCAATTATGGTTAACTGCAGATATTATTCAAAACCATAATTTAAAGTTCTGGTTGATTTAATTTTTCATTTCGATAGTATCAATATAATGCATTGCAGCCATAGTAGATCCTATAGATGCTATACGTTCCACCCCCCAATAAAAATGTTGAGGGCAAAAGCTCACGGAATTCAGATATTTATTCTTCAGTAAGGTGGTTTTAAATAATATGGAAAGTTCAAATATTCAGACCCAGGCTTCTGCTTTTATAATGTGAAACATTCGTGTTAAATACATATTTGCTTGTCTCTCTTTTCAGGTGTCCACAACAACTGCCAGTCTGGACCAGCACAGGAAAAGAATGCAGAGTATCAAATACAATAAAAGGTACAAGCTGAATAATCACTTATTAATTCATACAAAAAAAAAGAGAAAAGAAAAAGAAGAAGAAGAAATGAATCCCACCTTTGTCACCATCATTGACCACACAAGCCGGCATTTGGAAAACTAAAAAAAAAAAATAATAAAAATAAAAGACGTCAGAATCCATGATGATGACTCTCTGATAATTGGAGAGTACCACATTTCACAGTTTATTCCTTAACGATCAAAAAGAAAAAAAAAGATAATAAACACTGATGAAATAGTCACCATTTTCTCTCAAAAACAAACACACAGCCTTGAACATCCTCAAGGGGTATTGTATGATGTCTAATAATTAATGTTCTGAGAGTATTTGAATATTTACTCATTCTCATTTTCCTATTTTTTTTTTTTGGGGGGGGGGTATTCTCTGGGAGAGGATTTATTACACATAATCATGTGAAATTAACAATTTAACATAACTAGAGAAGAGTTGAAATTTACTTCCTGTTCTGTATGGAGGTAACAAAGTGTCTTATTTTGTGTTAATTGTTCTCTTTCGTTTCTTTTACATTTTCCTGCAGTGGTCTGCTGAGCAGTTCGAAAGCAGAGGAAAGAGCAACTACACATTTCAGAACAGCTGTGCACGCCGGCCAGAATGACATGAAAGATGGAGTGGATTGTACACTAGATCAGTCAACTCTAGATAACACTTGGATTGTTTATATAGGATCAGGTAAATCTTTCACAGTTAAACTAAGAACTCGCAAAACTCAACTGTGAAGTGTTAATGACTATTCTCATGTTATGAGGGCACAAGAAAGATTTTTTTTTTTGGAATATTGATATGAAACTGAAGATTTCTATTTCGATAAAAAATATGATGAGGGATTATTGCCATTTGAAATGACGACTATCAACTTTAGGTAAAACCATCACTTGTTCATATCAAATATTGTTGTAAATGCTTGCCCTCAAAATCAATATTATGTCGATTGGATCATGTCAACATGTTACAGAAGACCAGGGAAACAGTAACATTACTGCGGGCATAATTTTAATAATTATATTTCGCGCCTAATCCCTCCGGGAGCTCTCAGACAATGCAGATGTATTGCAGCACAGCAAATCGCTTGTATGATAGGACATTCATGCAAGTGTGTTTTAAGATGAATTCTGTTGCAATTTCCCCCTTCTTTTCACCTGCCTAATAATTGTTCTTTACCCAAGTATTTACTTCTTACTACACTAGAACTTCAACAACAGTAAGGATTAAAGATGTTTTGTGTGCTATTTATAATTTGTAATTTGTAGATGTTCTTATCTTGCAAGGTAAGACTGGGTGCGAAGGTCTGATATGGAATAATATAAATAATCTCTAGAAAAAACAACAACAATAATGTTCTGTTCTATTGAAATTGAAAATTTAGTTCCCAGTGTTTTGTTGAACTATGATACTCATGTAAGCTCCTTTACTCAGGAATTAAATGACATCTTTTAATTTTTTTTACCATCATGATACTGTTTGGTTACCGTTGATTTGCTTTCATTGTGATAAAAGCATAATGACATATCAAACTCTCTCTTAAATTATAAAGAAGAAATCGTAGATATCTATTTCATATTCTTAAGACTTGAAAATAATCGAATGAATTCTGTAAATGCTGTTGTCTTGAGAAACAGATGTACACAATTTTTTCTTATAAATATTCAGCAGATGTAAATCAGTGTATGCGTCTACATTTCTATCATGTCTTTCTCAAAGTTATTCTACTGAGAGAATGTTTGCACCTCTAACAAGTCTGTGTTTTTGTGTATTTTTTGTTAGTTTGTGTGTGTGTGTGTGTGTGTGTGTGTGGTCAAGGTACACCTAAAAACATTAAAACCTGGATCCATAATTACCTGATATATCATTTTATCATTGTTGTTGTTCAAAGACTTGAGGCATATTATAGTTAGAGGTGTTAGCCTTACGTATACAATTCATTCAATCAACCAAATATCAAGAACTTTTAACAAAATAACAAAGTTCGCAATACACTATTCTTTCTCGTCGAATTCTTTCATCTCAATGAAAACCGTTAAAATAAGCCAAATAAAAAATAAAAATTGAAATAGGGGTCCTGATATTAACACATATATTATTTCAAATGCGTGTTTGTGTCTGTGAAACGAGGTGTATGTACAGATGTCCAGACAACTTTTTATACCCATTTCATTTTTTTTATATCATGCCAATTCTCATGCAGTCATATACTTTTGTTGCCACTCATGCATTGTCATATACTAAAAGTTATTATATTTCAAGTTCATCTCAATGCCAGAAAAAAAAGGTAATGAAATCCATTTCACAGACTTTACCCAAACTCGTATTTTAGTCTTCAATATTAATCCAAATCTATGTATTTGTAACAATGAATGAAAACTCTTACATCAAGGGAGTGAAAAAAACATCAAAAAATTAATGATAACAAAAAAGAATGGACATTTCAATAACTATTCATTATTGTATATGCAAATGAAGTTCAACCAAAATTTACTGTAATTGGCAGATAACAACTAAATACATTTAGTACATACTCGATAACTTTTCAGAAAGAAAAAAGATTTGAAAATGTTCAAGGGCATCAATAGTTTTGCAAGCGACTGTATTTTAATTAATTCTAATTAACTAAGTTACATTACATAGCCCCGAAACCCTCCCGCTCACTTCGTGAGTGGGCTGATCGTCGTAACATTACATGTATAATAGATTGTAGGTATTCTATAAAGTTAGACTAGGCCTAACTTTAGATCTATCATCTAGAGTGTGTTAGTCTGTATGGTTGTTCGGTCCTAGGGAAAATAGTGATTGTCAGCCTCCTTAGTGGAAGTATTTTACGTATAAATTATCTGAAATTTATCTCAAAATGTTCAAGATCTATCTTGGGTGTAGATTGACATCATGTTGTCGCACTGTCGATCATAATGATAAGGCTTATTTTTTCACGTTGCACGCTGCAGATACGTTGTTCTGCCATGCTACTGCCGTGGTGCGCAGAACAACTTGCGTTGTTTTGCCTAATCACGCACGTGATCCGAAGTTTGGGTGTTTTGGCAAAACAACGTATCTACGCTGCACGCTGCAGATACGTTGTTCTGCCATGCTCCTGCCGTGGTGCGCAGAGCAACTTGCGTTGTTTTGCCAAATCACGCACGTGATCCGAAGTTTGGGTGTTTTGGCAAAACAACGTATCTACAAAAATTCTTTGATATTTTGAACAAAAAAAAAAATCTCTTTTTGACTTAAATTTTAGCTAGATACTAGAAGAATGATATAAGCCATATTTTAGACAAAGTGTCTTGGAAAATTATTCGATTGGAGAGAAATGGGAACAATTCTAGTACATTGTAGCTTCAAAATCTAAAATCGCGAATATCTCGAAAGTACCAAAACGCACATACGTTGTTTTGCCAAATCACGGCCGCGCAGGTACTTCTCAGTACCTGTAAGTTGCTCGTAACAGAAAAAGGATCGGTTTCAAAGCTCTCACGCAGGTCACATGGAATACACCCAAGTAGAAGATATGTAGGTAGGTATGAAACCAGTGCGAAACTCGCAAACATTCTTGTTCGTCCGGGGAAATTCTCCTCCGTGCTGGAATATCCCTCCTCGCAACAAGCCCGTGTAGCTTGCCCGGAAAGGTGTGACACGGCCTTAAGGCCGTGTCACACCAGCCTTGCGTGCGACTTGCAAAGAACAGTTTTGACTACCCGGAGGTCCCCGTAGATGATCCGCACATGACAGTACCTAGCATGTATCTCAAAAGTAGTCGCCCGGAGGTGTGCACGCATATCTTTTTTACCCGCAACCGTGTTTAGACCCTATCACACCTTTCCGGGCAAGCTACTCGGGCTTGTTACGTGTAGGGATTTTCTAGCATACCGGACGTTCCTGAGGGCGGAAAAGGATTTGTGCGAGTCAGCGTATGTGTCTTACTTGCTGGACGCGTTATACTTGCGAGTATACTGTGTGACCTTTGTACCAGTCGCGTGGGGGCTGACAACTCAGTGAAGGAATTCCTCTAATGGAATGGCTGAAATCTCACAGAATTTCATTATCTTGGCTGCATACGGGACTGCGAAGTACCTGCGTGGGAATTGCCTGGGAAGTACTGCCGCTAAGGGTCTCGTACTGGCGTTCTGCGTGGACTTCTACGGGCATTCCCGCGACTCACCAGGAAAAAGTTTTGGTCATGCTCAAAACTTGGCTGCGGTTAAATCGGACTTGCGTGAGCACCTCCGGGCAACTACGCGCTAGATACTGTCAGGTGCGGACCAACTGCGGAGAGCTCCGGGGAGTAAATTTGTTTCCCCGCAAGTCAAGCCGCAGAAGTTCCCCCGTACGGTATGACAAGGCATGAATGAAAATTGCAAACATTCTTGTTCGCCCGCTGAAAATCTTCTACGTGCAGGAAACTACCTCCTCGCCACAAGCCCGCGTAGCTTTCCCGGATAGGTGTGACACGGCCTTTATATTCGATTTACCCGTAGCCAAGTTTTGAGTATGACCAAAACTTTTCCAGATGAGTCGCGGGGATTGCCTGCAGAGGTCCGAGGAGAACGCCAGTAGGATGCCTGTATCTGCCGCATGTCACAAGTAGTTGACCCGCTTTAAAGGGACTGTACAGTACTGGTTGAGGTAGGGATTCATGTTTTGAACATTCCTAAGTGAGATGATGAAAAGCCTTTCATGAAATATGCAAGAGCATGTAATTTTAAGAAGGATTCAACGTTTATTTGATGAAAATTGGTTTTCAAATGGCTGAGATATCCAAAAAAGTGCTAATAATAAAAGGCGACATGCCCCAACTTTATTAGTATCTCTTTGTTTCACTTTGTTTTTGGATATCTCAGCAACTTCCAAACCGATTTTCATCGAATAAACTTTTGATACCACTTAAAACTACATGCTCTTTGACATCTCATAGAGTGGTTTCTGAATATCTCACAAAACGTTAAAAGCTAAATCTTCACCTCGACCAAAACTGTACACACCCTTTAAGTATGTAGGCTGCCCTTGGATCTATGCATTTACGCATTTATGCAGGATAATGGCATTCTATTGGAGTTCTGCTAACAGGAGGACTGTTATCAGACCTTTAGAGGGATTCCTTCACCAAGTTGTCAGCCCTCACTCACTCGCCACCCACGCGCCTGACACGCAGGCCACATGGAATGCACGTAGAACGGATCCAGCATTTTGGACGCATGCGAAGCGAAACTCGCCCATATCCTTGTCCTTCCGCAAAAAATTGTCCTGCGTGCTGGAAAATCCCCATACGCAACAAGCCCGCGTAGCTTGCCCGAAAAGGTGGAGCAGGGCCAATTTTGGCTGCGGGTGAATAGGACCTGCGTGCGCAACAACTGGTAACTACGGGTGAGATACGTGCTAGGTACTGTCCTGTGCAGCTCATCTGCGGGTACCTCTGGGTAGCAGAAATTGTTCGCAAGTCGCACGCAAGGCTTGCCGGGAAAGGGGTGACACAGCCTTTACGAGATGATGATGATTTAACATAATCTATGTAATTTTTGTTCAATTGTAATAAAAAAAATATACAATATGAATTTTGTCCATTCCGTTAGAACATGAAAGCAGAGTAAGTCGCGCGCTCATCTGAGTCTGGCAAGTTCACTTTCAAGCATTATTACAGATTATCATCTAAAAAGAACATAGAAAAGTTCGGAAAAATGGGGGGGGGGGCTTAAGTGTAATGCATGGTGTTCATTTGAAAATTCTATGGGTTGTGATATATATAATATAATATGACCCCTCATCATTAGTTAAGGGCAGATTCGAAAGAGCAGACTACTAAGTATCAATAAGCTTTAAAATGATGTATTACTCAATTCAAATGGAATCCCCTAACCTATCTAAATACTGGAAAGAAAGCTCACACTCTGGAAAAGTGTGAACTGAGAAAAGAGGCTCTGAAATATGGTGTCTATTCAAGCGCTTAGTCTTTACCAAGCCGTGCTAGCTGTGAAATGAAAAGGGGAAAAACACAGGATGTAAACCACTTGAGCAACAGCAATGAAGGGATTATCAGATTTGGCAGAAAATGAGCACGTTCTATCAACGTATTCTGTCCGTGATCAATTCCAACTTTCAAAGCGGTAGCGTTATCCTTTCGAAAGTTGTTACACTTGAAAGTGGAGAGTGTGCAAAGGATTTCAAGAAAAACGAAATGCCTCTAAGACATACCTGATCACTCTACTCTCCAAGAAATGAGGATTGTAGAAAAACTGGTGAAAACACACTTTTCCATTCTTGGAGAAGAAGGAAAGCTCTTACAGAAAACATGAAAAACTAAAGATTGATTCGGTTGACACATTTCAACTTTTTGAGTCACCATGTAAAATCACGGGGTGCGACTGTGCTGGTTTTGTGATGCACGTGTAATTTCAGCATTGAATAATATAAATGATTATTATGTATTTGTATTTATATCATTAATATATTGACATTCGACCCCAAGACCTGAAGATTCCCAAGAGAATCATTGCAGGCAGTACATGCACTATCACGTATTATGTTTCATAACGATACCTTAAGCAATTTCCGAGGCGTGGAGGAAAAAGTAAAATTTTAGTATTTTGACTTGACCTCTGATGCCATTGCCCAAACTTTCCCAGAGAATCTTTATCTAGTAATAGATGTATACATCAAGTTTAAAGAAAAGTTTGAATTGAACCTCCTGGCATGTATAGATAAGGGGAAATGGTGAAATTTTAAGGATTTAACCTTGACCTCTGATCTTTGACTTGAGCATGTGCACTGAAAAAGTTGATATACATAACTTCGTCCACTCACACATACGATTATTGTATTTAAGGGTCATTATTGTACACCTCAAATAGTTTTTGAGACTGTCCACAAAAGTCATTATGGACGGAGGGACGGCTGAATGGATGGAAGGACGTCGGACGAATGGACAGAAGGACGGATGGACAACCCGAACACATAATGCCTCCACCTCCATAAAACAGAAAAAAAAAAAGATCTCAAGAGAGGCATCCCCGGATATTTGTGTACAAACTGTCTTCTGGGACATGACGTCTATTTTAATAATTTGAGATCATACACACGTAGGATGCTACATGCCAAGTTTGGTGAAAGTGCGTCGTGGGATTTTTCTTTTCAGTTTGCACACGATGAACGCTGGGCATTTATGATAGTAATAACTCAATCATGTGTCATTGCATCTTTTGCGTATCAGTGAGCTAAACACAAATATGTAATCATACATAATTATGATCACAAGTCCTTTATACATTCGAATCATGTCATTTCATTGGCAGACGAATAAAAATGAAAGCTGAATATTACACACACACACACACACACACGCACACACACACACACACACACACACACAAATAACATACATTGAGTGTTAGGTGCACTAAGGTTCTGCCATCATCTGTTCGCGTTCTTAGAGGCGTTTCATTTATAGTGAAATGACTGCCTTTTTGTGCTCCCATTCCGTATCCACCACTGGTGCACCCTTTGCACACTAGCATATTATCATGAGCGTTGATCCGAAACGATAGAAATGCAACTTTCTTCTTCTTTTTTCATTGATGTAAAGATAGTACATTATCTGTCATTCAAACACAACCTTTTTTTTTCACTGGTCTGTGATAATGCATACTAAAGCAACATTAAAATACGTATCTCGAATGAAATTAGTTTGAAACAGTGCGTGCCAATTTCTGGTACAAACCTCATTTCCAGGATCTTCGCGGTTGTTTCCCTCATGTGACGTGGAAAGCTGAACACCAGATTAAGTAGGAGAGAGAACAGAGAAAAAAAAAACAGCAGGTAGACGCAAACATCTCGAAAAGTTACGTGCGTGGTATAAACAAAGAAATGCTGGGCTAATCCAAAGATAAGACATGTGTACAAAATCTCACACTTGCACCCATCATAACAATGAAAGAAGCATTGTCAGTACGATTAAATACATCAACACAATTCAAGTACACACAAATATAACTGCTGTATCGAAACATGATCCTTTGTTACTTCTGCAGTAAATGTACAACTTATCAATTTTCTGGTAATCAAGAAATTCAGCTAGCATAAATTTAGCAATCACTAAAATTCTGCCTTTTTTGTTCACTTTCTAGGCTAAAGCAGGGCACCCATTACCATAATTAGTGCCAATATTAAAGCATAATTACATAATATTAAGACGGACTAAATGCACATCCTACAGTGACATTGTACTATACAGTATACTGTGGACGGACATGGAGAAGAACCATTTCAATCTTCGTCAAAAAAGAAAGAAAAAGAAAATTGAGTTAAGCAACAATTTTTCCCTTTAAGGGTATAGTCGAGGACTAACGAAGATTATCGCTTATAAACCTGCATATTATGCTGGTGTAGATAATAGTGTTGTTGAACCAATCAAAGTCATACAATGTAGGCCCAAAGGATATCTTATTACAGACGGGCTTGAACGGTCTCAAAACAAACCCAATTTACTTTTTGATTTTTTTTTAAATCTTACCTCATTCTTAACATGCCGTACAGTAAGGGAATTCAGAAAGGGCAGATGTAAAATCAAGTGACGGATACTTGTTGAAATTGACATTCCGGACAGAACCAATCGCTGTATCTGGTGATTGCAAAAAGAATAATTGCATTTTTAAAATTACTTTGGTTGTTGATAGAAGTAATTGCCGATGGAGTCACTTTTATACAATCAAAAAGTAACCTGTAGAAAATATAACACTCTTTTAGTCATTGTCCGGTAGTTTGTTTAATCCATACTACTGCAATGCCGCAAACAACGTTGCCCTCCACCCCTAGTAAGCCAGAAGGTTATTTCTGATGTATTACGCCAGCGTTGGCATGGCATTGTAAAAGAAGACTCTCGTTCGTACCTTCACGAAGGCCGAGCTCCAGCATCTCCACCAGTGCCAGTCAATCTCATGGCACCGGTAATTACGTTGCCTCTGTACAACGGCATAGCCAGGATTTCATCTTGGGGGGGGGGGGGGGGGGGGCGGTTAGTGTGCGAGGGGGGGGGGGGAGGGGCCCCCCTCCCACGGTAAGAACTTTTTGCATTTTGATGTTGTAAATGGTGCAATTTGATGCATGTATTTGCGCGTTTTATCAATGTGAAACAGTCCCACTTGTTTAAGGTAGCAGTTTATTTTGATGTACATTATCATTGAACAATTTTGCCTATAAAATGGTATAATTTAAATACACTTCTTGTATTAATTTTCTTCACTGAATATCATGAACGCGACTGAACCCGAGCGAGCGGAGCGAGCGAGGGGGAGGGGAAGGTGTGGGAGGGGGGTGTCCCCCCTCCCACGGTAAGAACTTTTTGCATTTTGATGTTGCAAATGGTTCAATTTGATGCATGTTTTTGCGGGTTTTATCGACGTGAAACAGTAACACTTGTTTAAGGTTGCAGTATATTTTAGTGTAGAGGGTAGGGTGTGGGAGGGGGGTGTCCCCCTCCCACGGTGAGAACTTTTTTCATTTTGATGTTGCAAATGGTTCAATTTGATGCATATTTTTGCGCGTTTTATCGACGTGAAACAGTAGCACTTGTTTAAGGTTGCAGTATATTTTAGTGTAGAGGGGAGGGTGTGGGAGGGGGGTGTCCCCCCCCCCTCCCACGGCGAGAACTTTTTGCATTTTGATGTTGCAAATTTGCCTATAAAATGGTATCATTTAGAAAATCTTCTTGTATTAATTCTTTTCACTGAATATCATGAACGCGACTGAACCCGAGCGAGCGGAGCGAGCGAGGGGGGAGGGGAGGGTGTGGGAGGGGGGTGTCCCCCCTCCCACTGTAAGAACTTTTTGCATTTTGATGTTGCAAATGGTGCAATTTGATGCATGTTTTTGCGTGTTTTAACGATTTGAAACAGTCCCACTTGTTTAAGGTTGCTGTAATTGATGTAGGTTATCATTGAACAATTTGCCTACATGGTATTGGATTTTAAATACATTTCTTGTATTAATTATTTTCACTGAATATCATGAACGCGACTGGACCCGAGCGAGAGGAGCGAGCGAGGGGAGAGGGGAGGGTGTGGGAGGGGGGGGGTGTCCCCCCTCCCACGGTGAGAACTTTTTGCATTTTGATGCTGCAAATGGTGCAATTTGATGCATGTCTTTGCGCGTTTTATCGACGTGAAACAGTAACACTTGTTTAAGGTTGCAGTATATTCTAGTGTAGAGGGGAGGGTGTGGGAGGGGGGTGTCCCCCCTCCCACGGTGAGAACTTTTTGCATTTTGATGTTGCAAATGGTGCAATTTGATGCATGTTTTTGCGCGTTTTATCGACGTGAAACAGTCCCACTTGTTTAAGGTTGCAGTATGTTTTAGTGTAGATTATTATTGAACAATTTGCCTATAAAATGGTATCATTTAAATAATCTTCTTGTATTAATTCTTACACTGAATATCATGAATGCTGTCTGTTCAGCAATCAAACAGAAAAAGCATGCACACGAGGGTGTAGATAGGGGCATATCCCCTCCCACACGAAGGTGATTTTGCGTTTTCAGACCTGAAATTCAGCGATCTGGTGTAAATTTTTGGTGCAATACTTTTTCATTGAAGTGTTGAAATCATGGAATTTAGCTCTTATGTGCACCATCTGTATGTATAAAGTCTAGTGAGGTAGAGCTTAGGGGGAGGGGGATTCCCCCTCCCGCTCGCGGAGTCTTTGCGTTTTTAGAATTGAAATAAAGCGATCTGGGTATAGCCATAGTCTACTTCTATGCATGGCGGAAGGGGGGGGGGGCGAGCAGGGAGAAGGCGTGGGCGAGTGTTATCTCCACCCTTCCCTTCCGATGGAGCTTTTGCCTTTTTAAGGTTGAAATTGAGATATCTCGTATAGGCATATTTGATGGAACCAACATTTGGGAAATCAAAAAAAAAAAAAAAAAAACTGATGGGGGGGGGGGACTGAGGGAGGAAAGGGTCGATTAAAAGAGGAAATTCCTCTTATACATGAGGGAACCTTGAGTTTTCGGAGTTTTCCTCCCAAGCACGAGAGATTTTGCATTGAAATTCAACGATCTGGTGCACCTTTTGAGTGAAATATTCAAAAAGATATCTTATTTGATGAAAGGTTGCAAAGGAGACCCGCTTCATGTGCATGCATACAGTATACACGCATTTTTTCCGCCTCCCAAATCCCCGGTCCAAATCTTGGGGGGGGGGGGGCGACCGCCCCCATCGGCCCCCCCCCCCCCGGCTACGCCAGTGCCTCTGTAAGCTATATGGATTCTGGCAGAGGGTATAACATGTCTTTTCCTGAACAAATCTGCCACCAGACGATCTTTTCATAATCAAAAGTTGAAAACCAACCCTTAGATCTCTATTGATTGATGGAAAAGAATTCTAATTTAGAATCAGAAACGAACGCGTTCGACTACACTCAACCACTCAACAGTACATGCAGGCTACTCGCCAATCACAGTTATATTTTCGAGATCGCTCAATGTTTGAAAGATGACCACAATGACGGGGGTATGCGAGCTCTCACTAACACTGTCACTTGTTCGTATTGCGTATGCGTACCCGCTAGAGGGATGTGAATAACATGGTATGATCGCAAATTCACATAATCCTGAAACGAGGCTAGCTACAGCTTGATATTAACGATGCTTGTGTTCAAGCATTCACTGCCAAGTGTGCAGGGTTAACCCCGATTTCACGGAGCGCGCGAACGATTTGCGAAGGACGCGAATGACAAAATCCAACATTCGGAAAAGTTTTTCTCCGAATGTGTTCCGACAATGAAGCCGAAAACTATGCTTGCACAATTTGTGCGAAGTACCCACGACGTATGTGCGAATGTCGTGTGTATCATTGCTTAAGTACAGCATGTTACGTACACAAGAACACGCGACGGAAATGCGAACAAAGAAAAATTTTAATAATCATGGAAGAAAATGTACCCAAGGAGAGGTGGAAGCTGTCTTGAGTTGAAGTTTTTTTTTTTCTTTCCTCTATTTCTCCTTTCTTTTTCTCTCATTTCACTATTGTGTGTGTGCCAACAGTTTTTTTCCTAGGACCTATCTCCACTAGTAAAGCATTTGATTTTTTTTTTTCAGTTTCTTCAACACATAATCTCTAGTGTCAAAGATAATTTTGGCATACTTCAAATTCTGCGATATTTTTTTCTAAGTCAAACATTTCTTTCTCTTTGCTAGTCTTTAATTTCTTTTTTTTTTACTATATAGTTGTTAATGATTGTTTGACGTTAAGATGTATGCTACGATTTTGATTTGTAGAAAACGTAGGTCATACATCCCCAAACATGCGCTTAACGTTCGCGAGAATGTCTCAAAAGGTACGCGAAGAGTTTGCCATTACGTCGTAAAATGATCGCAAAAACTTCGCAGATTTCGCGTAACATACATCTTTTCTCCAAAGTTTCGGAGTCTGTTTTGGGTTTCACGAACATTTTGCGAACATCGCGCGTGTCTTGTGAAGGTCTTGCGCATATGACGAGGCTTTAAAGACACTTAGGGTGGGATTTCACGGAGCACGCGAACGATTTGCGAAGGACGCGAATGACAAAATCCAACATTCGGAAAAGTTTTTCTCCGAATGTTTTCCGACAATGAAGCCGAAAACTATTCTTGCGCAATTTGTGCGAAGTTCCCACGACGTATGTGCGATTGTCGTGTGTATCATTGCTAAAGTACAGCATGTTACGTACACGAAGAACACGCGACGGAAATGCGAACAACGAAACATTTTCAATAATCATGGGAGAAAATGTAGCAAGGAGAGGTGGAAGCAAGAAAAAAATCAACTCAAAAAGCTTTCTTGAGTTGATTTTTTTTTCTTTCCTGTATTTCTCCTTTCTTTTTCTCTCATTTCTCTATCGTGTGTTTGCCTACATTTTTTCCCCCTAGGACGTATCTCCACTAGTAAAGCATTTGTTCCTTTTTTTTTTGTTGCAGTTCCTCCAACACATAATCTCTATAGTTCAAATGAAATTTACATACTTAAAGGGAAGGTAAACCCAAAGAACAATGTGGAGTGAGTGAAAGCAGCAACATTAGTAGAACACATCAGTGAAAGTTTGAGGAAAATCGGACAATCGATGCCAAAGTTATGAATTTTTAAAGTTTTGGTGTTGGAACCGCTGGATGAGGAGACTACTAGAGGATATGACGTATGAGTGGACAACAATACAAAGAAAATATAAAGGAAATTCAACAAAAATTCACTTTTCTAGAATTACGAAAGAGCAATGGACCAACCGCTTTCAGAAAGCAGGAAGAAAAATTGCTACCCTTAACATATGTCAATATCAAGTTGATGGAATTTGTAATTTTCATGAAAAATGGATTTTTGCAGAATTTTCTTTATATTTTCTTGGTATTGTTGTCCACTCATACGTCATAACCTCTAGTAGTCTCCTCATCCAGCAGTTCCAACATCAAAACTTTAAAAATTCATAACTTTTGCATCGATTGTCCGATTTTCCTGAAACTTTCACTGATGTGTTCTACTAATGCTGCTGCTTTCACTCAATCCACATTGCTCTTGGGGTTTACCTTCCCTTTAAGATTGATTTTAAGTGTATTCTGCGATTTTTTTTTTGTATATCAAATAATTCTTTGCTAGTCTTTAATTTCTGTCGTTACTATAGTTGTTAATATTTAATTGTTTGATGTTTAGAAGTATACTACGATTTTTATTTGTAGAAAACGTACAGGGCATACATCCCTCAAACGTGCGCTAAACGTTCGCGAGAATGTCTCAAAAGGTACGCGAACAGTTCGCGATTACGTCGTAAAATGATCGGAAAAACTTCGCAGATTTCGCGTAACATACGCAAGACATTCTCCGAAGTTTCGGAGTCTGTTTGGGGTTTCACGAACATTTTGCGAACATCGCGCGTGTCTTGCGAAGGTCTTGCGCATATGACGAAGCTTTAAAGACACTTTCGAGAACAATTCACGAGCAAATCCCGACTAAGTGTGCGGAAAAGGTTCGCAAAAAATTTCAAACTTTTTGAAATTATCGCCGAAGTAAAAACGACATTCGCGAACAATTGACGACGCTTCCGAACCCTCACGTTTGTTTGGCGATCTTTTGCAGACTAAAATGCGAATGCTGGATTTTGCCATTCGCGTCATTCGCAAATCGTTCGCGTGCTCCGTGAAATCCCACCCTTACCAGAACAATTCACGAGCAAATCACGACCAAGTGTGCGGAAAAGGTTCGCAAAAAAAAATCCAAACTTTTTTTGAAATTCTCGCCGAAGTAAAAACGATGTTGGCGAACAATTGACGATGCTTCCGAACCCTCACGTTCGTTTGGCGATCTTTTGCAGACTAAAATAGGAATGCTGGATTTTGCCATTCGTTCGCGTGCTCCGTGAAAACACACCTTCAAAAAGGGTCATGGCAAGAGCTTATAAATATCGATATAACACATACGTGAAAAAAAAGAATCTTCTACCATGCGCATCTTTTAAGGTGATTATTTTAAACCCACACGTCTCAAAGATGAAGAGCAAGTCTATTCACATTGTACAGGAGAGAGAGAGAGAGAAGGAGGCAGCGAACCCTGCGGCAACACATGAATAATTCATGACTGTGCAAAATCCCGCTTTTCTGGGATAATTCGAGATCTCGGAAAAGCGAAAGTGTGCCACCCTGAAGGTATAATACACATGCACCCCAAAAATGTTCGTCACGTTTTGTTCTAAATGCAAAGATTTCCATAGTGCATGCATAAGCATTTTATCATGTTAATATGGAGACATTAAGACGGCAAGGATACAAAAACGTTAGTAATACGCAAAATATGAATAATAATTAATGTATTATTTTCTTTTTCGACAGAGCAAATTGACGGAAAGGACGACTGTTGCGACACGGATTGTCGCCTGCTGCTCGGGGCGACAATCCGTGACGGGCGTTGGCGGCACGGATTGTCGCCCCCGTCAAGGATTGTCGCCTGGCGACAATCCGTGACGAGGGCTCACGGATTGTCGCCCGCTCTCGAAGCACATTTTGCTGGGTAATATCGTTCTGGACATAGTCATTGAAATACTTACACATAACTAACATGGGTACATGGCTACATCCATGCAAACATGCCATGTAAAAAGTCATGGTGAGGTTTCAAGGAAGTGTGTATGTCCGCGCGCACATGATAATTTCGTGTCCGTTTGTGCGCGCGTGTGTGTGTGTGTGTGTGTGTATGATGGAAGAATGTGTTTATTATGTCAGCTTTTTGCGTATGTGTTCTTTAGCTGCGCGTGGGTAGGGATACCTTGTAAGCTGTTGCTGGCATAAACGTTGATATTGATTTTATCAGCAGCTTTGACTTTGATGAGTTGGTTTGGCGGATTTGTTTATGAATTCAGAGTGGTGCTTGCGTGCGGGTGCAATACATTAGAATACATAAAATGTATTTATCAACATTGGGAAGTCGTTTCATCAGGAAGGAATGTGGTATCGGTTCGGGTGTGTGTGTGTGTGTGTGTGTGTGGGGAGGGGGTTACAATTCGTTATTGCAAAAGTTCGGTTAATTCTGGACTTGTCAGAGTTAAACAAGTGCCTTGTGCAGTCCAGGAAACCCGCTCATGAGGACCGCCCCCGCGTACGAGGACTGCCTCGCCTCATGAGGACCGCCCCCCCCCCCCCGCCTCATGCAGCGCCCATTAAAACACACGTGTTTTAATGGGCGCTCTGCATCGGTTGATTAAAACTCGATATTAAAAAAAAAAAAAAAAAAAACAGATAGGATTTTTTTCTTCTTTTCATCATGGATAGTGGACATGTGTGTGTAACAAAAAATCACCGTGCAAAGTTGCGACAATTTATACGTCAGATGTGAGATGAAGTTAATAGGGGGGCCTCATGAGGCGTTCCCCCTGGGCCTCATGAGGCCTGGGGGCGGTCCTCATGAGCGGGTTTCCTGGACTGCACAAGGCACTTGTTTAACTCTGACAAGTCCAGAATTAACCGTATGCCCCCATTCTTTTTGGGGCGTGGGAATACATTGGAGATGAACTCTCCTTCCACATGACTGCATTGCTCAATAACATTTTTTGTCTGCAGATTTCTGATTTCTTCATGCACACGAGCATTGTCAATTGAATTTCTCCGAGAGGAGTGAGGATTTATTGTGCTTGTAGGGGGGAATTTTCCCTCCTTAAATTCCAATTTCATGCCAGAAATTGAGTTCAGAATGAATTGATCATGTGTCACTGTCCTCCAGTTATTTCTAAATAGCCTCAGTCGACCTCCAATAGGCCTATCATGTTTCAATGTACTACTAGATCTAGTGCCAAGTCTAGTGTGATTAGGTAAGCAGAGATTACTCACCGTTTCGGCGGTATCAGCTCCTACTTCCTTCGATGGGAGTGCCCACCTCGCTGGGCCAACGGCATAGCCAGGATTTCATCTTGGGGGGGGGGGGCGGTTAGTCTGCGAGGGAGCGAAGCGACCGAGCCCTAGCGAGCGGAGCGAGCGAGGGGGGGGGGGGAGGGGGGTGTCCCCCCTGCCACGGTAAGAACTTTTTGCATTTGGATGTTGTAAATGGTGCAATTTGATGCATGTTTTTGCGCGTTTTATCGACGTGAAACAGTCCCACTTGTTTATGGTAGCAGTTTATTTTGATGTAGATTATTATTGAACAATTTGCCTATAAAGTGGTATAATTTATATACACTTCTTGTATTGATTCTTTTCACTGAATATCATGAACGCGACTGAACCTGAGCGAGCGAGGGGGTAGGGGAGGGTGTGGGTCCCCCCTCCCACAGTAAGAACTTTTTGCATTTTGATGTTGTAAATGGTGCAATTTGATGCATGTTTTTGCGCGTTTTATCGACGTGAAACAGTCCCACTTGTTTATGGTAGCAGTTTATTTTGATGTAGATTATTATTGAACAGTTGCCTATAAAATGGTATGATTTAGATACACTTCTTGTATTAATTCTTTTCACTGAATATCATGAATGCGACTGAACCCGAGCGAGCGGAGCGAGCGAGGGGGTAGGGGAGGGTGTTGGAGGGGGGTGTCCCCCTCCCACAGTAAGAACTTTTTGCATTTTGATGTTGCAAATGGTGCAATTTGATGCATGTTTTTGCGCGTTTTATCGACGTGAAACAGTCCCACTTGTTTAAGGTAGCAGTATATTTTAGTGTAGATTATTATTGAACAATTTGCCTATAAAATGGTGTAATTCAAATACACTTGTTGTAATAATTCTCTTCACTGAATATCATGAACGCGACTGAACCCAAGCGAGCGGAGCGATCGAGGGGGTAGGGGAGGGTGTGGGAGGGGGTGTCCCCCCTCCCACGGCGAGAACTTTTTGCATTTTGATGTTGCAAATGGTGCAATTTCATGCATGTTTTTGCGTGTTTTAACGAGTTGAAACAGTCCCACTTGTTTAAGGTTGCAGTATATTTTAGTGTAGATTATTATTGAACAATTTGCTTATAAAATGGTATAATTCAGATACACTAGTCTTCTTGTATTAATTCTTACACTGAATATCATGAACGCTGTCTGTTCAGCAATCAAACAGAAAAAGCATGCACACGAGGGTGTATAGATAGGGGCATATCCCCTCCCACACGAAGGTGATTTTGCGTTTTCAGACCTGAAATTCAGCGATCTGGTGCAAATTTTTGGTACAATACTTTTTCATCGAAGTGTTAAAATCACGGAATTTAGCTCTTATTCCGAATGTGCACCATCTGTGCGTATGTATAAAGTCTAGTGAGCTATAGAGCTTAGGGGAAGGGGGATTCCCCTTCCCTCTCGCGGAGCTTTTGCGTTTTTAGAATTGAAATAAAGCGATCTGGGTATAGCCACAGTCTACTTCTTTGCATGGCCGGGGGGGGGGGGGGGGGAGCAGGGAGAAGGCGTGGGCGAGTGTTATCTCCACCCTTCCCTTCCGATGGAGCTTTTATCTTTTTAAGGTTGAAATTGAGATATCTCGTTTACGCATATTTGATGGAATCAACATTTGAGAAATCACCAAAAAAAAAAAACCAAAACAAAACAAAACCTGATTTTTTTTTTTGGGGGGGGGGGGGGCAACCGCCCCCATCGCCCCCCCCCCCTGGCTACGCCAGTGCGCTGGGCTGTCTGTTGGGTTGCCTGGCTCGACGAGCTTAGCGTTTGTGTGTGAGGTGGCTGCCTGCCCCTCCTGTTGTAATTCTGGCCTAAAAAAAGGTCCAGCAGTAGATCCAGCTAACGGTCTGTTATATGCAGCATGCTGAAAACCGCGTCCTGAGCGAGCGCTGATACGCCGCGATTGGTCTCGCCCTCCCTTGCGATTTCATGACTCCAGCTGCCGCTAGCTGCTGATCTTTCAAGTCCTTGACTTGCTTTCCTAGATCGTCTCCAAACAGTAGACGGGTAGCAGGGAGGGATGGCTTACACAAATGTGCAAATCTAGAGTTTACGTCTGGTTTGATCAGCTCCATACGGAGACAGTTGAGCTCGAAATTCGCGTTGCAAATCAGAGCGAGGGCATCTTGCTGCGTATCAGACATGCAACCTGCTGAGAGCGACCTTGTGAACGCATTTAATCCCTTTGTAAGTGATTTTTGCACCCGTTGTAGCTTTAGATCCCGACTCTTGGTCGCTGGTGGCAGAAACTCCCAGATAGGCGGATTCACTTTGGGCACATCGATGAGCTGACAATTGTTTGGAGAGGGATAGCCTACTTTCCAACCACATCCTCCAGAACTTTCAGTTCGAGTTGGTGAGTCATGAGATATAGGTAGTCGACTTTGCCACTTCATCGTCTATTGGATCCCCAATGTCAGTGGGCATCGCGAATTTAGCTGCTATGGTGGGGATCTCAAACTGTTCCACTTGGGACTGCGGGATCTGCTCTGCGTGGTCGAAACCAGACGCAGTATCGTCGTCATGATCTGTCATGCACATATCCAGTTGCCCAGTGGGCGAGTTATCCGGCAAGTTCATGTCCGCGTGTTGCGCGGTTGGATAGTATGCACCCCGCGTACTCATATCTTGCTCGCCACTGCCCGTGGCGGTCGCCATGTTGGCCGGCGAACACGATGAATTTGCGGTCGCTTGTGGGAGAGCTTCGATCACTTTGGAAAGCAAACTTTCCATTTTGTCAAGCCTTTCGGCGAATTCAGTCATATGAGCAGAAGTTTTTTGTTGTGAAGATCCCGCTACGGTTTTGGCAGTACCTTTCTTCACCTTCGTATTACTGACCGACGAAGCGATCGTCTTCTTCGCGGTGTTACTGATAGCTACTGCGGCTTTGCCGCTTGCGTGTTTTTCTACCGGGATACCGACCTTGCCGGTGCCCGGAACCAGCGGGCCAGCTTTAGCGGGCTCCGCTGGAGTTTTGGGAGAGGCAGCCGTGCTCGCCTCCATACCGATCGTTAATTTTTTGATAACGGAAACGTAAAATATAGTCTCTAAAGTGACTTACACTTCGACTAAGAGACTTAAAGTTCCAATATTCCACTAAAGCGCTAACCTATTCTTGAGGATCGCGCCGATATTTCCAGGGGAAAAACGGGCATCCGAAGCCGTGCTTCAGTGCAAATGCGCCGTCAACGAATTGGGGAATCTGCGCATGCGTCATCGGGTCTCTCTCTTGTCAACGTAATCCCTGACGGAATTATATATAGTAATCGTGGGAGGATGGCCCCATGCCTTCCCGTGCTTTTTTTTTGTGCGGCTATCTCCTCCGAAGCCGCCGGCTCCGGGCCCCCGAGACCGGTGCCGTCGGCAGCGGGAGGGGCTCTTCTATTGGGTCGGCCGGGTTTCGTTCGCGCTCCTCCTCCGTGTCGACGTCGAGAGCGGTACAAAAAATAAAGAAAAAAAAAAAGACAAACATCGACGTGCAGCATTTGCGCGCTGGTATCCCGCGTCAGTGCGTGGCGAAAGCTCTATCATCGTTCTTGCGGACACACACACACGCACACGATGCACAGCTCGCGCCAGCTCGCAGGCTCAGGTCGCACACACAGAACTCCTCTATACAATCTGTGGTAGCACTGTGAGCATTCTCGCTCGCCCAGCTGATCGGTCGCGAAGACATGACACACACACTATGGGTACCGGGTACGGGCAGTATGCATTGAGCCTGTCGCTGTGTTGCATTGCATATCATGATGCGTTCTCGGTACACGGGAAGCTACGAATGCCGTATTTTATTTCCAAAACTGCAGGATCCTCTGCAGCTCAGCTACGTCATTCAGTTTACTCTCAAGTCGGGTATCATTGTACTCAGACCGTTTAGCAGTGATGTCGACGGCTAAATATCCACTTAAATTTTGTCCTTGCCGATCGTGCCTTTCTATATTATTATCAGATTACAGGCCCTGCATGCGCCTGTGTATGTATTGACGATGGTTACACGAAACACACTATCTGCGTGCACGTACGTGATATGTGGGCTCTCATATGGTAATACACGGATCGGTCATACAAGGGCATTTACGTACAGTTCGCCATTAGCGTGCCCAGATGAAAACAGCGAATGCTGCTATTTTATTGTAGTTTGCACAACTACAGGATACTGATGTGCAGCTCGGGTACGTCATTTAGTTTGCTCTCACGTCGGGTATCATTGTCAGAGTGTTTAGGACGGCTAAATATCCACTTAAATTTTTATCCTTGCTGATCGTGCCCTTCCATTTCAGATTACACGCGCCGCTGTCCATTTGTCATAGCTGTTGTAAACATGAATATTCATAAGACATGTGCGGACGTAGAGGAAAACTTCGCTTTGCCGACCGCCTATTTTTGAAATTACCGTAGAAGTGAAAATAATGGGTGGTTCTTTATGGTCCATCAAACCAAGTTTTGGTGATGAAAATAAAACAGAGGGAGCAAATGAAGATAAAAATATTTTTTTTCCCCCATAACGTGGGAAAAGAAATATTAAAGAAAAATACGAGGCCCTGAGACCCATGGATTCCAACGGGTGCCTACTTATTAACATAATGACTTCGGACATGTGTCATGGACGAATGAACTTTTTTTCCTTCCCTTCCCTAGAATAATTAAAAAAAAAAGACAAAGAGAAAGAGGACAGAAAATATTCTCTGGAAATTTATCGAGCTCTCTCTTCCTCTCCCTCTCTCACTCTCTCTCACACTCTTATTTATATCCTGTACAACAGAGAGGTGGAATACTTAGCGTACTTCCAGTGACAATTCTATAAACACAAAACACCACATTTTTTTGATGAAAACAAACATGAAATATATAAAACATGAAGTAAGAAAATACCACAAAAGTCCGAGTCACATGAATGGGTGGTTTAATGAAAAGTCTGACTTTGTCTATATAGACACATGTTCTCGAGAGGAAATTAAAGAACATCACAATAAGAGAGAGAGAGAGAGAGAGAGAAGGGGGAACAATGAATGATCCATCAAATGCATTTCAGGAACAAGTCATAAACCTCAGATGAGATTGTCATCGGGTGGAAGGAGCACAGACGGGTTTTTCAAATAAAAACATCGGAAAAGGGATATAAATGATGATATAACCCATTTGCATCTTTTTATTGAACCGAAAAGGTGTGTGTGTGTTTGTGTGTGTGTGTGTCTTATTATGTGTGTGTAATGATCGATCAAACAGGTGTATCAACATTAGGAACGGACGACAACTTGTTAGATGGGATTGCGTTGGGAGGGAAAATAATTTTTTTAATGAAAATGTGGTAAAAGAAGTATGAATCATGATATACAATGTAAGCTTCTTTCAAGCTTAAGAGGAAGAGAAAAGATGTGTGTCTGTGGGGGCCAGAGAGGACTCATGTATAAAAAAAAAACACGAAGTTCTTTCGCTTCAACTAATAAAACGGGGCGAAAGAAATATATATAAATCTAAAAATATGGGGCCCTCAGACCCGTGGATTTCCACGGGTGCTGCCAGTCCTATATTATAATCGCGTAAGGATGGCCCCCATGCCTTCCCGTGGTTTATTTTGTGCGGCTATCTCCTCCGAAGCCGCCGGCTCCGGGCCCCCCAGACCGGTGCCGTCGGCAGCGGGAGGGTCTCTTCTATTTCCCGTTCGGGTTTCGTCCGCGCTCCTCCTCCGTGTCGACGTCGAGAGCGGTACAAAAAACAAGGAAAAACAAAAGACAAACATCGACGTGCAGCGTTTGCGCGCTGGTATCCCGCGTCAGTGCGTGGCGAAAGCTCTATCATCAATCGTTCTTGCGGACACACACACACGCACACGATGTACAGCTCGCGCTCGCGCCAGCTCACGGGCTCAGGTCGCACCCACAGAACTCTATACAATCTGTGGTAGCACTGTGAGCATTCTCGCTCGCCCAGCTGATCGTTGGCGGAGACATGACACACCATGGGTACCGGGTACGGTACGGGCAATATATCGCAGAGAGATAATTATGTGTATGCATTGAGCCCGTCGCTGTGTTGCGTTGCATATCATGGTGCGATCTCGGTACACGGGAAGCCGTATTTTATTTCCAAAACTGCAGGATCCTCTGCAGCTCAGCTACGTCATTCAGTTTACTCTCAAGTCGGGTATCATTGTACTCAGACCGTTTAGCAGTGATGTCGACGGCTAAATATCCACTTAAATTTTGTCCTTGCCGATCGTGCCTTTCTATATCAGATTACAGGCCTGCATGCGCCTGTGTATGTATTGACGATGGTTACACGAAACACACAATCTGCGTGCACGTACGTGATATGGGCTCTCATATGGTAATGCACGGCTCGGTCATACAAGGGCATTTACGTACAGTTCGCCATTGGCGTGCCCAGATGAAAACAGCGAATGCTGCTATTTTATTGTATTTTGCACAACTACAGGATACTATGCAGCTCAGGTACGTCATTTAGTTTGATCTCACGTCGGGTATCATTGTCAAACTGTTTAGGACGGCTAAATATCCACTTAAATTTTTATCCTTGCCGATCGCGCCCTTCCATTTCAGATTACACGCGCCGCCGCTGTCCATTCGTCATAGCTGCTGTAAACATGAATATTCATAAGACATGTGCGGACGTAGAGGAAAACCTCGCTTTGCCGACCGCCTATTTTTGAAATTATCGTACAAGTGAAAATAATGGGTGGATCTTTATGGTCCATCAAACCAAGTTTTGGTGATGAAAATAAAAAAGAGGGAGCAAATGAAGACAAAAATATTTTTCTTTCCCCCCATAACGTGGGAAAAGAAATATTAAAGAAAAATACGAGGCCCTGAGACCCATGGATTCCAACGGGTGCCTAATTAACATAATGACTTCGGACATGTGTCATGGACGAATGAACTTTTTTTCCTTCCCTTCCCTAGAATAATAATAAAAAAAAAAAGAGAAAGAGGACAGAAAATATTCTCTGGAAATTTATCGAGCTCTCTCTCCCTCTCCCTCTCTCACCCTCTCTCACACTCTTATTTATATCCTGTACAACTGAGCAGTGGAATACTTAGCGTACTTCCAGTGACAATTCTATAAACACAAAACACCAAAATTTTTTGATGAAAACAAATTTAACAAACATGAAATATATAAAACATGAAGTAAGAAAAGTCCGAATCAAATGAATGGGTGGTTTAATGAAAAGTCTGACTTTGTCTATATAATATAGACACATGTTCTCGAGAGGAAATTAAAGAACATCAGAATGAGAGAGAGAGAGAGAAGGGGCGGGGGGGGACAATTAATGATCCATCAAGTGCATTTCAGGAACAAGTCATAACCCTCAGATGAGATTGTCATCGGGTGGAAGGAGCACAGACGGGTTTTTCAATTAAAAACGTCGGAAAAGGGATATAAATGATGATATAACCCATTTGCATCTATTTATCAAACCGAAAAGGTGTGTGTGTGTGTGTGTGTGTGTTATTATGTGTGTGTCATGATCGATCAAACAGGTGTATCAATATTAGGAACGGACAACTTATTAGATGGGATTGCGTTGGGAGGGAAAATAATATTTTTAATGAAAATGTGGTAAAAGAAGCATGAATCATGACATACAATGTAATAAGCTTCTTTCAAGCTTACGAATGAAGAGAAAAGATGTGTGTCTGTGGGGGCCAGAGAGGACTCATGTATAAAAAAAAAATAAACAAACACGCAGTTCTTTCGCTTCAACTAATAAAACGGGGCGAAAGAACGGCCCTCAGACCCGTGGATTTCCACGGGTGCTGCTAGTCCTATATTATAATCGCGTAAGGATGGCCCCCATGCCTTCCCGTGGTTTATTTTGTGCAGCTATCTCCTCCGAAGCCGCCGGCTCCGGGCCCCCCAGACCGGTGCCGTCGGCAGCGGGAGGGTCTCTTCTATTTCCCGTTCGGGTTTCGTCCGCGCTCCGCCTCCGTGTCGACGTCGAGAGCGGTACAAAAACAAAGAAAAACAAAAGACAAACACCGACATGCAGCGTTTGCGCGCTGGTATCCCGCGTCAGTGCGTGGCGAAGGCTCTATCATCGTTCTTGGACGCGCACGCACACACACGCACACGATGTATACGGGTTATTATACAGCTCGCGCCAGCTCGCAGGCTCAGGTCGCACTCACAGAACTGTATACAATCTGTGGCGGTAGCACAGTGGGCATTCTCGCTCGCCCAGCTGATCGTTCGCGGAGACACGATACACGCACTATGGGTACCGGCGGGCAATATATCGCAGAAAGATTATGTGTACATGCATTGAGCCTGTCGCTGTGTTGCGTTGCATATCATGGTGCGATCTCGGTACACGGGAAGCCGTATTTTATTTCCAAAACTGCAGGATCCTCTGCATCCAGCTACGTCATTCAATTTACTCTCAAGTCGGGTATCATTGTACTCAGACCGTTTAGCAGTGATGTCGACGGCTAAATATCCACTTAAATTTTGTCCTTGCCAATCGTGCCTTTCCATATCAGATTTACAGGCCTGCGCCAGTGTATGTATTGACGATGGTTACACGAAACACACTATCTGCGCGCACGTGATATGGGCTTTCATAAGAACACGGCTCGGTCGTACAAGGGCATTTACGTACAGTTCGCCATTGGCGTGGCCATATGAAAACAGCGAATGCTGTTATTTTATTGTATTTTGCACAACTAGGGCCTACAGGATACTGCGCAGCTCAGGTATGTCATTTAGTTTGCTCTCACGGGGGGGGGGGGGGTATCAGTGTAGTCAGACTGTTTACGACAGCTAAATATCCACTTAAATTTTCATCCTTGCCCTTCCAGTCGTGCCCTTCCATTTCAGATTACACGCGCCGCTGTCCATTCGTTTGTTGCATAACTGTTGTAAACATGAATATTCATAAGATCGACATGTGCGGACGTAAGGGAAAACCGCTTTGCCGACCGCCTATTTTTGAAGTTACAAGTGGAATTACTGTAAATGGGTGGTTCTATAGTCCGTCAAACCAAGTTTTGGTGATAAAAATAAAAAAGAGGGAGCAAATGAAGACAAAAATATTCTTCTTTTTCCCATAACGTGGGAAAATAAATATTAAAGAAAAAATACGAGGCCCTGAGACCCATGGATACCCACGGATGCCCAATTATTAAACCTATAATGACTATCATCTCCCCTCCCAAAATAAATATTTATTAAATGATGATAAAATAATAGTATTCATACAACAATGATAATAATGATAATGTACAGTCTGAAGCAGGTAAACCGGCGAGGATATGTAAACATATTATCGTTGTGTGTGTGTGTGTGTGTTTTTTTTTTTTTTAAATGACGTGCTAAAATGAATATTATTCATGACATACGCCACTTTTCAGCTCTTTCATGAAGAGAAAAGATGTGTGTGCGTTCGGGCCAGATAGGGCTCATATATATATATATATATATATATGTATATATATATTTTTTTTTTCAACGGGCGTCGAGACTGAGGGCGAATGGCATGGGGAAGGGGGAGATATGCAGGGCAAAATGTCAATGGCACCCCCCCCACCACCCCGTGCTTCGACAGGAAGAATCTTTGAGAAGACAATCCTCGAATTTCCACGGGTGCTGCTAAGTTGATCTGTGATAACAGTAAGCGCGGCGATTTTAAAGTCCCATTCCATGGACCGACTCCTCAGCTCGGGTGTTAGGAGGGGATGGCCATGGGTAGAAGAGGGTGCAAAAGAAGGAAAGGAGAAAATAGTAAAGTTCTTTCTTTTTGACTACTAAAAACTCGGCGAAAATGATATGAATATTAAAAATTCAAAAAAATATGAGGCCCTCAGACCCGTGGATTTCCACGGGTGCTGCTAGTCCTATATTATAATCGTGTAAGGATCGGCCCCATGCCTTCCCGTGCTTTATTTTGTGCGGCTATCTCCTCCGAAGCCGCCGGCTCCGGGCCCCCGAGACCGGTGCCGTCGGCAGCGGGAGGGTCTCTTCTATTTCCCGTTCGGGTTTCGTCCGCGCTCCTCCTCCGTGTCGACGTCGAGAGCGGTACAAAAAACAAGGAAAAACAAAAGACAAACACCGACATGCAGCGTTTGCGCGCTGGTATCCCGCGTCAGTGCGTGGCGAAAGCTCTATCATCGTTCTTGGACGCACACACACGCACACGATGTATGTATGCGTTATATACAGCTCGCGCCAGCTCGCAGGCTCAGGTCGCACACACAGAACTCTATACAATCTGTGGCGGTAGCACTGTGAGCATTCTCGCTCGCCCAGCTGATCGTTCGCGGAGACATGACACACACACTATGGCAATGGGTACCGGGTACGGTTAATTTATAAAATGGGTTCAAGAATGTAGCCAATTGGAAGCGCTGAAATGAGTCACGTGTGCGTGCATTATTTTCTTCAGGTAAGCACTAAGAAGAGTCTCTCTTCCACCTCCCTGGCCTGACGTACGTCACAATGTTTTACACTAGCAGTGCGCACTCAATCAGTTGTTACAAGTGCGTCACGCGCTACTATACGCGCTGTCAATCCTGTAAACAACTTCTAGTTCGTAGGCCATGGGGTGAAGCTGAAAAAGAGGCTTAGAAATGGGTTTCGTTCCAGCAACACTGGCACTACTTTCTGAATGCGGAAATGTGATGTTTTGTACATCCTAAATATACTGTAAAAAGTTCTCCTCGAAATATCCTGCAGTTTTTGCAAAAATCCATATTTTATAAACTGCGACCAGCAGCCCAATACACATATCGTAATGGGGCTGCGGATTGTAGCATTTAGGATCATGACAGGAAAGTATCGCGGACAAATGTCAACCTTAAATCGAACAAAAATTCTTCAATTTGAAGACTTACAAGTAAGGTTGAAGTATTGACAACAGGGTTCGTGCAAGGTTTGGTTCTACATGTAGTCATTTGCTGTTCGATTTGATGACTTAATATGACTAGGTCGAGAGGAATCTGGGAGAGCTACGCTGAATTGACGGTCAGCGCAGGCGCACACATCACTGCGCACAAATTTCGTATCCATTGACTGGATATTAGATGTCTGTGTGTGCATGCGCTGGCCGTCAATTCAGTGTAGCTCTCCCAGTTTCCTCTCGACCGAGTCACATTTAGTCATCAATTTGAACAGAAAGGAACTATTTGCAGAAGCAAACCTTGCACGAACTCTGTTATCAATACTTCAAATTTATTAATAAGTCTTCAAATTGAAGATTTTTTCCCGATTTTAAGTTGAACATTGTCCGCGATAAAATATCCGTCATGATCCTGTATGCTACAGTTCACAGCCCCATGACGCTATGCGTATGGGGCTGCTGGCCGCAGTTATGCGTATGGGGCTGCTAGCCGCAGTTATGCGTATGGGGCTGCTAGCTGCAGTATAGTTCCCATAGTGTTTCTAAGCTGAAATGCATATACACATTTGTAAAGCACTGCTTTTAGCCATATACCTAGAAAAAAAGTGAAGTTTTGGTTTAATAGTTGCATTAAATCTCATGTTTCAGCTTTTCCTGATGCTGGCTATGCAAAGGAGGACAAGAGCAAAGTGGTTCAAGACCATATGTATGAGAGAGAGCACTGACTGACCGTCAGAGGTCAAGGCAAATGCCTTATATTCTGTTCAAAGACATGTTATTAATCAAATGACTAATCATTCAAGGCAAAAAAGGGAAAAAAATCAGTGTGTTTGTTTGTGTGTGTGTCCGCGTGCATGTGGGAGAATCTTATTGTACACACACACACACACACACACACACCCTCACATGCACACACACCTACGCACACACATAATTATGAAGATTCAATATACCCAAGTGTATTAAAATATTCTTCATGCCTTGGCCATTTATCACATCAGCATCATAAAAAAGATTATCATAAACATGAACACACACAATGATATATTAGTAATACATGTACTGATCAGTGCATTACACATACACAGGTGCATAAAAACGCTGACATATTATATACACTCACACGCACACATACAAACTCATTTACACACATGAGACATTACTATTAAACAGATCATATTGTTTATCAGTAAACATGTTTTTTCTTTTCTTCTTCTTCTTCTTCTTCTTCTTCTTCTTAAGAAGCTTTAATATACTTAGATCACATAGCAATCACGTTGTTCATGAAATATTATACATTACTTTAGCACTAGAAAATTTAATCTTCATAAAATTTCCTGAAGTTTTCATTGCAATCATTAGGTTACAACATGGTGGGACACTACCTCCTTTCATGTAAGATAGCTCAAAATGATAATCAGTCAAATTTTCTAGTTTTAATAAATCTCCTGGAACATTCCATGGTCCAAATATGCTTGAAAGGGTGTAAAAGTTTTGAAAAATGCCAATATATAAAATAAATGCAAAATTATAGTTTACCCATTCATGAGTGAAAACTGTTGGATTCTGCATTGGAGGCAATGTGTACCTGAAAATCTTGGAGAGAATAAAACAGGTTTGGCATTAAAAATTATGATAACATTGCAATTAACATCCAATATCAGATGATCTGTGCAAACCTGACTCAACTTATGCACAATTTTCATTTGGCTGGTGTGTATTAGTTTTAGCAAACTGATTTTGTACTCACACCTACATTGTACTGACCTTTCTACATGAACATTCTGTTTCAGTATTAATAATAGTTACATATTTTTTTCCCCAGAGTGGGAGAAAAAAATTTTAATCGTAGTCATTCAGTTTTATGAAAAAAAACACACTTAGGAAAACATCTTTGTTCTTAGAATAATTCAACCCTAATCAAATCATAAAGGGCGAACAATCACATACTGAGGCAAGGAGTCAAAACATGTTGCATAGGCCCTAAACATTGGCATTCAAAGTACAGGAAGCAATCTGTATTACAAAGACATTTTATCATGCACAACTTTGGTAAGATGTCAATTCTTGAATATCAATCACATTGACCAAAGCATTGGTGCATATACAGTACATTCTGTTGTTTCTGAACTTTGCACTGAAGTTCTTTGTGTATGTGTGTGAATGTTTCAGTGGTGTATAGGCCTATATATTGCTCCATTTTATCAAGGACAACTTATAGTAACATGACAATGTTTTCACGCTTCAATATCAATCATATTAACCTATTTCCCTTGGCAAGTAATGAGAAGGTTGACTCTGTTGCAAATGATGCATTTCACAGGCAACACAGCAGAACCTGAAGAGCTTCTAGAAGAAAATCTTGATCTTGATGTGAGCGTCTTAGGGGAGGAAACAGATGCTCCTGCTGACGGACCTGGCTCCTCCATCAGCTTTCGTTTCCTAGCGAGATTCAGGCGTTTGCTATCTATAAACCTCTTGTAGCACGTTTCATGGAATCCTATTTAATACAATGGAGAAATGAACAGCAATGATTAGCCGTTGGATTATGTTAGGGGGAAAAAAGGCTAAATGCTAGAGGGAGGGGTTGAACATTACACTCAATATATCATTACATGTACGGTAGACTATTGACTGCCAATATTTGAATCTTGTAATTACCAATACACAGGCCCTAGTACTATGCCAGGTAATCATTAACACCTCATGATCATTGTCATCATCAACTACTTCAACTTGTACTTGCAGTGCAATTACTGATTTTAAATTACATCTACAGCTTTCAGCACCTGATCACATGCAATATCAATTATCATAATTATGAATACAACTGCCTTATCATCATTAATACTAGTAATCCTTGGCCTTTCACTATCACCACCACCCACTGCTTTATAGTTTGGCACAACATAATGGTAATCATATGTTTTCAATTATGTTATTGTCATTGTTGGTCTTTTAGATCTATTTATATCAAATATTAATAAGTTGATTTAATGAGATGCTAAATGTGTGTTTTGAGGGAGGATTCGCCAATTTCGGGGTGAGAGAAACAGGATGGATTTTTGATATTAATACTCCATGGCCATGATTATAAAAATATAAATTTACATGCAGTTTAGACCTTTTTCAATCTAGTCCTGTGAGTCAAGACTTTTACAAAACAATATCACCGATCAGCTACATCAACCTAACTTGGGCTGTACATAGAACAACATGTAAAATTACATCTAGGCGACATTATAACGGCGTTCTGCCATGCCAAGGTGAAATTCAAGATAATTTATCTAAGTAACAGACACGCTAACGGCTAAGCTACTGCATTAGCGCCCATTATAACATACACAAGCAACGTTCATAACATAGCTATTAAACGTTGTACAATTGTACTTGTAGTCATCATGGTCATTAACATTATGAGTGAGACTGCACTGCAGTGTCGACTGCTACGACTCGACTGTACGTACGTAAACTAACCTGTAAATTATCCTACTAGTACTACGTAGGTTGCAGTCAGTCCCCCTGAGCAGCTGAATCACTTCGTTCTGGTCTGCGATTTCACAGTCTCCCCCACTCAATTTGATCCACTCTTTGGCACACAAAATAGGTTTCGTCTATCTTACGTTTGTCATAGCCGTGAAATTTTCAAACTTCATCGATTTTACATGCATAATAACGCATAATAAGTTTCGGCTGAGCAGACGACGTAGACGCGTCGACATGCAGGCTCACAGGGGGCGGCCATTTTGACTCGTAAACAATAATTCTCGATTCGGATTGGATAACATACATCACATGATCGTTCGCGAATGAATATCGTACACGGCAAAGTGTACATATTCAGCTCCTCAGTGACAAAAAAAATTCACTGTTTCCCCCTAAATTACCAAATTACTGCAGGAGGGTTTGTGTCGAACTTTTTTCCTGTAGCCTTTTTGGTTATTTGTTTACACGTAGCTGTGGAGAAATTTTAGTGCCGCAGTTGTCGGAACGAAACAAGCGAAAAAACTAGCTCACCCCATGGCCTATCGGGCCGCGGGCTGCCACAACAGCCGGCGGCCTTTCTTGTGCATAACAGTACGTGGCGTACGTATACTCTTATACGTACGTACAGTACTAGGTGAGTGTGCGGGATTTCCGAGTGCGACGTGCGTAAATGTTTGGGACGAACATTTTCGGACATCTTGACTTTTGAGCGAGTGCTACATGTAGCTGACTGGTATTGACCCACAAAGGTACGTGAATAATGCTGTTAGTTTTCGACCCATTTTATAAAACTAATGATGCACAGGATTATTTCGTGGCGTTAGTGAAGGTGCGGCTCATTCTCGAGTATTGACAACGGTTGCAAACATGCACTCGGCTGCGCCTCGTGCATGTCGCACCATTGTCAATACTCTCGAGCGCGCCGCACCTTCACTAACACACTCTATCCTGTGCATCATTAGTATAATATCGCAGAGAGATATACCGGTATGTGTATGCATTGAGCCTGTCGCTGTGTTGCATTTATTGCATATCATGATGCGTACTCGGTACACGGGAAGCTACGAATGGCTGCCGTATTTTATTTCCAAAACTGCAGGATCCTCTGCAGCTCAGCTACGTCATTCAGTTTGCTCTCAAGTCGAGTATCATTGTACTCCGACCGTTTAGCAGTGATGTCGACGGCTAAATATCCCAGGGATGCCAAGTTCAAAAAATTTTTATGAGTGAGATTTTCATGACTCGGCATCTCGGCGAGCGAATGTGCGCGCGAGCGAGGGTGTGGGAGGGGTTTTTCCCCCTGTGGCCTCCCACGGTAGGAGCTTTTTCAATTTCTAGCTCTTAATGATGCGATCAGGTGCATACTTAAGTGACTATTTTTTACTTATTTTGAAAGACAATAGGAAAATATACCTTTAATTGCAACTACCAATTTAATCTTTTGAGCTATGCTCATTATTATAGGCCCAAGTTGCAGACTTCGCCCGATGCGTGAGAAAAATGGGTACCATGCGTGGGATCGTGAGACGGCCCCTAAATGCTCGAGTCTCACGCCTGTGTATGTATTGACGATGGTTACACGAAACACACTATCTGCGTGCACGTTGATATGGGCTCACACGGCTCGGTCATACAAGGGCATTTACGTACAGTTCGCCATTGGCGTGCCCAAATGAAAACAGCGAATGCTGCTATTTTATTGCATTTTGCACAACTACAGGATACTGATGTGCAGCTCGGGTACGCCATTTAGTTTGCTCTCACTTCGGGTATCATTGTCAGACTGTTTAGAACGGCTAAATATCCACTTAAATTTTTATCCTTGCTGATCGTGCCCTTCCATTTCAGATTACACGCGTCGCTGTCCATTCGTCTTAGCTGCTGTAAACATGAATATTCATAAGACATGTGCGGACGTAGAGGAAAACCTCGCTTTGCCGACCACCTATTTTTGAAATTACCGTGGAAATAAGATGGGTGGTTCTTTATGGTCCATCAAACCAAGTTTTGGTGATGAAAATAAAACAGTGGGAGCAAATGAAGACAAAAATATTTTTCTTTCCCCCATAGCGTGGGAAAAGAAATATTAAAGAAAAATACGAGGCCCTGAGACCCATGGATTCCAACGGGTGCGTACTTATTAACATAATGACTTCGGACATGTGTCATGGACAAATGAACTTTTTTTCCTTCCCTTCCCTAAAATAATCATTCGTCCTTATAGTATACTTTTGTTCTCTTTTTTTGTGTGTTGTTGTTTTTTATGCACATCCAGACCCTCTCGATCCTATTCCTCCACATAAAGGGGGTAAAATAGAAAAAAAAAATGGCAATACAAACAAAACACGAAAATTAGTAAAATAAGGAAATAGAAAAAAAATTATTTGAAGTCAAAAACAAAAAACAGCAAAAATCCGAGTCAGATTGTCAGGTCATTTTCTAAAAGTTCTTATTTCGTTGATGCAGACACGTGTTCTCACACTCTTATTTATATCCTGTACAACTGAGCAGTGGAATACTTAGCGTACTTCCAGTGACAATTCTATAAACACAAAACACCACAATTTTTTTGATGAAAACAAACAAACATGAAATATATAAAACATGAAGTAAGAAAATACCACAAAATTTAAGTCCGAGTCACATGAATGGGTGGTTTAATGAAAAGTC